>NC_133139.1:91361119-91661119 GCF_048418815.1 Hemitrygon akajei | reverse complement strand
TTTCACTGACAACTACACCTACAAGAAGTGCATCTAGCTGCAACTTGCTTCTTATTGTGTTAAGGAATTGGAGCTGGAGATGGATGAACTCCATATCTTTCAGGAGGCTGAGGAGATGATCAACAGGACATATAAGGAGGTAGTTACACCAAGGTGCAGGACACATTGACTGGGTGACCGTCAGGAGGGTGAAAGGGGATATGCAACCAGTGCAGAGTTACCCTGCGAGTGTTACTGTTTCAGAGGATCTGTCCTGGTCCCAGCACATATGTTCAATTGCACAGAAAGCATGGCACTGCCTTAACTTTCTTAAGAATCTGCAGAGATTCAGCATGACATCTAAAAGTTTGACAGACTTCAATATACTGGGAGTGTAGAGTGTGTTGACTGGTTGCAACATGGCATGATATGGAAATGCCAATGGCTTTGAATGGAAAATCCTACAGAAAATAATGGATTTGGCCCAGTACATCACGGATAAAGCTCTTCCAGCCATTGAGCACATTTACGTGAAATGCTGTCGTAGGAAAGTAGCAACCATCATCAGAGATCCTCCACCATCCAGGCCATGCATTTTCTCACTGTTTCCATCAGATAAAATGTACAACTGCACAGGACTTGATCGTCCGGTTCAAGAACAGTTGCTATCTTGCAAATATTAGGCTCTTGAACAAAAAGGGATACCAATACTCATTTACCAACCCTTTGAGATGTTCCCACAACCAATTATCTCAAGTTAAGGACTCTTTATCTTGTTATCTCATATTCTCATTATTTATTGCTATTTATTTATATTTGCATTTGCAGAGTTTGTTGTCTTCTGCACTCTGGTTGATCTTTCTTTGATCATGTTAGAGTTACTATTCTATAGATTTGCTGAATATGCCTGCAGGAAATGAACCTCGGGGTTGTATGTGGTGACATATAGGTATTTAGATAATAAAAAAATTACTTTGTACTTTACCCCTCAAAACAAGTATAACTCTTTTGATATTGTTGGGGGGGGGGAGGTGATTGTAACCTTGCAAAGGAAAGTCATAGAGGTCAAGTCACTGTTATTGAGTCTGGCTCTATGGCTCAGAAGGGAAGGGGGGTGAGGGAAGAGGCAAGCTATTGTTGTAGGGGATTTAATGGTTAGAGGGACAGGTAGAAGGATCTATGGATGAGATTCCTGGATGTTATGTTGCCTCCTGGGTGCCAGGGTCAGGGACATCTCAGAATGAGTCCTCACCATTCTCAAGTGGAAGGGTAAGCAGCCAGAGATCGTGGTCCAATGACATGGATAGTAGGGGTGACAAGGTCCTACAAAGTGAGTTCAAGGGGTTAGGTGCTAAGTAAAATGACAGGACCTCCAGGATTGTGATATCAAGATTGCAGCATGCTTGTGAAGCCTGAAATAGGAAGATATAAAGAGATGTTGCAAAAGGGAGGGCTTCAGATTTTTGGATCATTGGGTTCCTTTCTAGAGAAGGTAGGGCATGGATAGATAGGCAGGACAGTATGCACCTGGACTGGAGGGGCATTAATATCCTTGTGGGAAGGCTTGCTATTGGGGGGGGGGCGGTGGCGTGTGATCTTTAAACTAGAATTGTAGGGGAAGGGGAATCAGAGTGTCAGAGCAGATGGTGAAGTGATTGTGGGAAAAGATGTTAAGCCTAATTATGTCCTGAGTTGTGTATATTTTAGTGTGCACAAGGAGTGTGCACAAGTCGTGTGTAAGAAAGGAAGATGAGCTTAGGGCTTGAATCAGCATGTGGAATTATGACATTGTAGCCATTAGTGAGACTTGGTTTCAGGAGGGGCAGAACTGGCAGCTCAGTGTTCCAGTGTTTCAGATATAATATAATGGGAGGAATTAAAGGGAGAAGGAGGACATACTCATCAGGGAAAATGTCCTGGCAGTGCTCAAAGAGGCTATACGGCTATCTGAATGGAACTGAGGAATAAGAAAGGGATGACTATGTCAATGAAATTATATTGTAGACCACCCAGTAATCAATGGGATTTAGAAGACAAAGTTTGTAAAGAGATTACAAACTTGCAAGAAACATAAGGCTGTGATAATGTGTGATTTTAAATTTCCACATATGGTTTGGAATTCCGATATTCTTATAAAAAGCTAGATGGTATCGAATTTGTTGAAAATGTTCAGGAAAATTTCCTTAAACAATACTTAGAGGTCCTAATGAGAGGGAGTGCAATATTAGAAGGGAATGAAACAGGACTGTTGACAGAAGTTACTGTAGAGGAACACTTTGCATCTAGTGAGCATAATGCCATGAATTTCAAGGTAAGTGTGGAAAAAGATAGGCGTGATCCTCAGGTTGAGATTCCAAATTGGGGGAAACCAATTTTGATGGTAGCAAATAGATCTGGCAAATATGGATTAAGACAGGTTGTTTTCTTACGAAGGTGCATTTGGTGGGAGGCCTTCAAAAGCAAAATTTTAAGAGTACAGAGTTTGTATGTTCCTGCTAAAATAAAAGCCAAGGATAATGGGTTTAGGGAATCTTGGTTTTCAAGAGATATTGAGGCACTGGTTAAGAAGAAGAAGGAAGTGCATAGCAGGTTTAGCCAAGCAGGAACAAATGAGGTATTTGAGGTGTATAAGAAATGCAAGAGAGCACTTAAGAAGGAATCAGGAGGGCTAAAATTACATATGATGTTGATCTAGCAGACAAGGTGAAGAAGAATTCCAAGGGTTTCTAAGAGCAAAAGGATAGCAAGGGACAAAATGGGTCCTCTTAAAGATCAGAATGGTCATCTATGCATGGAGCTGAGAAGATGGGGAAGATTTTAAATAATTTTTTGTATCTTTATTTACCAGGGAGATGGACAAGGTGTCTATAGATATGAAGCAATGCAGCAGGGAGGTCAATCCCTAAACAAATTACAGAGGAGGAGGTTTATGCTGTCTTGATGCAAATTGTAGAATGGATAAATCCCCAGGGCCTTACAAGACCTTGTGGAAGGCTAGTGCATAAACCCTAGCAGAGATATTTAATACGTTCTTAACATTAGGTGGGGTGCCAGAATATTGAAGAATAACCACACACACAAAATGCTGGAAGGGTCTCGGCCCAAAACGTTGTCTGTACTCTTTTCCATAGATGCTGTCTGGCCTGCTGTGTTCCTCCAGCATTTTGTGCATGTGGCTTGGATTTCCAACATCTTCAGGTTTTCTCTTGTTTGTGTTGAAGGATAGCTAATGTTTTTCCATTGTTTAAGACAGGGTCTAAAACTGGCCAGTAAACTATAAGCCAGTGAGCCTGACAACAGTAGAGGATAAGTTATTTAAAGGTATTCTAAAGGATCAGATCTATAAGTATTTGTATAGTTAGGAACTTTATACCTGTGATGGCAGGCTTATCATGCTCTGCCCACAGGCAGTTCATCCACCTTTGGTCCCTACCTGCCACCTAGCTCTCACCTGTGGCTTCAAGTAACTGTTTGCATGTGTCAGTGGCCACACTGTGATACACCATTTCAAAAGGCGGGCTAAGCCTGGTGAGGGTAGCCGGAAACCTCCAAACATAGTGAGACAGGGCTATGTCTACCTCAGCATGCGAAGCCAGTTCCAGCAGACTGGGTGGTTGAGATCAACTACAAGATCATTCTTCACTGATGGATGAGTGAGACTAGAACTAGAAGTCATGGGTTAAGGGTAAAAGGTGATATTTTTAAGAGGAACATCTTCACTCGGAGGGTAGTGAGAGTATGGAACAAACTGCAATTGGAAGTGTTGGATTTGGGTTCAATTTCAACATTTAAGAGAAATTTGGATAGGTACATGGATGAGAGGGGTGCAGAGAGCTATGGTCTGGGTGCAGGTCGATGGGACTAGGCAGATTAACAGTTCAGCATGGACTAGATGGGCTGAAGGGCCAGTTTCTATGCTGTAGTGCTCTATGACTATGACAATGAGGGGTATTGCAATAGTGATAAAAGCAAAACAATCACTGTTTGCCATCTTTCAGATACAAAGCTAATACGAATGTTGGGAATTTTGTGTGTGCAGTTTAACAGAGAAGTTTGTCACCAATGTGGCTTCAGGGACTGTTCTCTCTGCAAAAGGAATTACATGAACTGATGTGTATTTCAAGTAGTCCTACAGAGAGTGATGTTGTATAGTCTATTGCAACAGGCCCTGTAGCTCTCTATCCACACTGACCACCAGGTGTCCAGCTTCTTGAATCTCTCATTCCCACTAACTCCCCCAGGTTCTACCAATCAGCTACGCAGTAGACTAACCTCTTTTATGCAATGGGCCAATACCATTAAGCAGAGGGTCCATGGACCCCATTGTTGTGAATCCCTGCCCTAGAGACAAATTACAGTGACCAAATGATCGATAGATGTGAAGGAGGAAACTGGAGCACCCAGAGGAAACGCTACTCAGCTACAGTGAGGACATGTAAACTCCACCCAGGGGTGCAGACTGAATCTGGATCACTGGAGCTGAGAGGCAGGACTGTGCCACCGTGTGAAATAGCTGAGACATCAGTGTGATTTGTTTAATGGGATCCTAGGCCAATTTTACTGCTTATGGAACTAGCTGGGCCAATAGAAGTGTATCATTTTCTTTAAGGCCACTGGAAATAGATCTTCTTTTCAAGAATCAGCTTTATTTGTCATATAAATATACAAGACATGGAACCTGATGTGGTGTGTTGGCATGACTTGCAACATGAAACAACATTCAACAATTATAGGAATAAAGAATTATTTTAAAATAAACTGGGAATTTAAAGTACGTATATGGAATAAAATACACTTAAAGAAATAAATGTCAACATGAATTTTCAATGTAAACAGCATTATAAACAGTGGTTTAAAATGTTTACAGTGCAATACTGTGACTGATGTGACGGATGGGGGTAGCAGTGGGATAACTGACTAGAATGGTAGATCAGATTAACCATCTGGGGGAAAAACTTTTTAAGATGGCATGAAGCTTTTGTTTTAAATAGCACTTTTCAGAAGGGAGATTTTGGAAAAGGCAGTTTGCTGGGTGGGTGGTGTCCATAATAATATTGCTAACTGATTATGTATTATTTATCAGTCGTTATTTGAGTGCCCAAATAATTAAAATGTTAATTAAAATTGCTACAGTTTAATGTCTGTGAGAAAACAGAGTCTGATGGGCAGCTTGGCCAGCTTGATGATGTCATAACTGTTGGGTGCCAGGGATCCTTTTCAATTAACATCTGGCGAAACCAGAAGTGAATAAAGCAGATGAGCTGGCCTCAAGGATCTTTGAAGTAACCAGGAAACACCACCACTTCATTGCTGACCACAAATTCTAGGTAGTTGCGACTGAATGATTGGACCCTGTATTGACTGTAAATCTAAAAACCAAGCCTGCTTGGAAGGTTGGTCAGACACAATCTGAAGGAGATATCTTGAGACCTTGCTATAAAACTTTTCTGAGAATTTGGATACGTTCCTGAAATTTGAATACAAGAATAAAGCTGCCTGGTACAATTATACAGAGTCTTTTGTTGTGTACATGTGGAATGGTGTGTACAATTTTACTTCTCTTATCTAAAAATTTACATGATAGTAGAAATGAAGTAATGAGAAAGGATGTTTCTCAAGTAATGAGAAGGGTCTCGGCTCAAAACCTTGACTGCTCATTTCAACGGATGCTGCCCGACCTGCTGAGTTCATCCAGCTTGTTTGTACATCTTGATTTGACCACAGCATCTGCAGTGTACTTTGTGTTTCCTATAGATGCTGCCTGTCCTGCTGTGTTCCACCAGCATTTTGTGTGTGTTGTTTGAATTTCCAGCATCTGCAGATTTCCTCGTGTAATGAGAAAGGATGTTATGTTGGAGTTGCATAAGACATTGGTAAGGCCCAATTTGGAGTATTGTGTACAGTTTTGGTCACCTACCTACAGAAAAGATGTAAATAAGTTTGAAATATTATGGGGAAAATATACAAGGATATTGCCAGGTTTGGAGGACCTGAGTTATATGGAAAGATTGAATAGGTTAGGACTCTGTTCCTCGTAATGTTGAACAATGAGGGGAGATTTGATGGAAGTATACAAAATTATAAGGGGTGTAGATAAGATTTTTTCCACTGAGGTTGGGTGGGACTGCTAGACATCATGGGTTAAGGGTGAAAGCAAGAAGTTTAAGGGGAAACCACTTCACTCAGAGGGTCATGAGAGTGTGGAATAAGCTGCCAGCACAAGTGGTCCATGCGAGTTTGATTTTAATGTTTAAAAGTTTAGATAGGTACAGAGATAGTAGAGGTACGGAGGGCTATAGTCCTGGTGCAGTCCGATTGGGGTAGAAAGTTTAAATGGTTTGGCATAAACTAGATGTGCTGAATGGCCTGTGCACCCAAGTGTTTTTGTGTCCACGAAGAGAAGAGATTGACTTAATACATCTAGAATTTAGAAGAATGAGAGACAACCAATTAAATTTACACAAAATAATTTAAAGAGAGGCAACCAATTGAAATTACAGCAAATAATTTGCGTGCTGGACAGGTAAAAATGGGGAAATGTTTTCCCGATTTAGGACTGAGGTGCGGAGAAATTGCTTCAGATGGAGATGAATTTTAGATCTCTTTACCCTTGAGGCTGTTCAGTGTTCTCTGCAAACGAGAGCAATATCAAGAGACTTCTGGAAATTAGAGGAATAAAAGGAAAAGCAGGCAGGAAAATGGTGTATGAGGTAGCAGAGGAACCATTGTCCCATTGAATGGTGGGGTGCAATTAGGAAGACGATTATACTGACCCTATTTCTTGTCTTCCCAAAAAGGATTACAAAGATCTTAGAGAGTGTTCCCAAATTCAGGAATCATCCCAATCTAATTAGTTGCAAGATGAACAACACATATTCGTTTGTTATGCTGAAATTATAATCAGAAAAATTGTCCCTTGGCAACAGCATGAACATTAATCTTAATGATGGTTCTGTCGTGAGAGTTTATAATAGTCAACGTACTTCAATAAATAAAAAATGTGATTTCAATATGCTAATTCTTATCTGAATGATGGATTTGGGTTAAATATTAGCACAGTGTGTGTGGGGTTATTTAGAAGTGAAGCTTCAGAAGCCAATAGACAGAGGTAGAGTGACATTGAATTGGCATTGTTGACAGAACTCTTTGGGTATAATTATGTTGGAAGGAGTGAGGAGAAGATTTAGAGGGATGTTATGGAGACAGGCTGGTCAGACTGGGAGCACAAGGGAGTGAAGGGTGATCCAATAGAAGTGTATAAAGTTATAAAGGGCTGATGCACACAGTCTGTTTCCCAGATTAGGGAATCAAAAATTGGATAGCATATGTTTAAGGTGAAATGGAAGGGTTTTAATACAGCAACATTTTCACAGAGAGAGAATGAGCTGCCAGAGGAAATGGCTGAGGCAGATACACTAAAAATATTTAAAAGACGCTTAGACATTTGCATTGATTGGAAGGGTACAGAGGGATACGGGCCAAATGTGGGCAGATGTGACTAGCTTCGATGGGAGTCTTCATTAGCATGGGTCAGATGGACAGAAGAGCGGGCTTCCATGCTGTATGATTCAATGACCCTATGATTCTTATGTTAGGGCCAGCACATGGATGTCAGATTTTTAACAGTGCCCCAGCTAATAGAAATGCTGGCTCACGGCCCTAAGTTCAGGTGCTTTCTGTGTGGAGCTTGCATGCTGTAGCTGTGACTGTGTGGATTTCTTAATGGTGCTCTGGTTTCCTTTTACAACTGGCCTCCCCCTTCCCACCCACTTCTGCTTTCCACCCACCAAACAAGCAATAAAGCCCCCAAGAAAGACCCTGATTTGCAGTACAACAAAAACATTCAGCTGACAATCTGACATACCACAGGCTCTCTCTCTCTCTCTCCCTAATAAAGAGACAGAGAAGTGACCCCTTTCACAATGAAAGGGAAACATAACAAAAACAGCTTACTCATTTGCGATGATAAAGTCTGCTGCGTTACTTTTTTCCGAAATCTCCGAGTTGAGAGTTGGCAAAAAACTCTCTCCCACCAACAAGAGAAAGTGAAACAGAGAGCATGAGTTGCCAAGTACAGAGCATCTGACAGCTGATCTTCTGCCCCCAGTCACAAACAAGAGAAAATCTACAGATCTGGAAATCCGAGCAACACACACAAAATGCTGCAGGAACTCAACAGGCCAGGCAGCATCTAGGAAAAGAGTACAGTTGATGTTTCGGGCTGAAACCCTTCAGTAGGGACCTAGCATTAACATTGGGTGAGGTGCCAGAATATTGAAGGATAGCTACACACACAAAATGCGGGAAGGCTTTTGGACTGAAGCATCGACTGTACTCTTTTCCTGGATGCTGCCTGGTCTGCTGAGTTCCTCCAATATTTTAGAAACATAGAAAACCTAAAGCACAATACAGGACCTTCGGTCAACAAAGCTGTGCCGGACATGTCCTTACCTTAGAAATTACCTAGGGTTACCCATAGTCGTTTATTTTTCTAAGCTCCATGTACCCATCCAGGAGTCTCTTAAAAGACCCTATTGTTGCTGCCTCCACCACCGCTGCCGGCAGCCCATTCCACACTCTGACCACTCTCTGCGTAAAAAACTTACCGCTGGCATCTCCTCTGTAACTACTTCCAAGCACCTTAACACTGTGCCCTCTCCTACTAGCCATTTCAGCCCTGGGAAAAAGCCTCTGACTATCCACACAATCAATGCCTCTCATCATCTTATACACCTCTATCAGGTCACCTCTCATCCTCTGTCGCTGCAAGGAGAAAAGGCCAAATTCACTCAAACTATTTTCATAAGGCATGCTTCCCAATCCAGGCAACTTCCTTGTAAATCACCTCTGCAGCCTTTCTATGGTTTCCACATCCTTCCTGTTGTGAAGTGACCAGAACTGAGCACAGTACTCCAAGTGGGGTCTGACCAGGGTCCTATATAGCTGCAACATTACCTCTCGGTTCCTAAACTCAATCCCATGATTGATGAAGGCCAATGCACCGTATGCTTTCTTAACCACGGAGTCAACCTGTGCAGCAGCTTTGAGTGTCCTATGGACTCGGACCCCGAGATCCCTCTGATCCTGCACACTGCCAAGAGTCTTACCATTAATACTATATTCTGCCATCATATTTGACCTACCAAAATGAACCACCTCACACTTATCTGGGTTGATACCCACCTGCCACTTCTCAGCTCAGTTTTGCAACCTATCAATGTCTCGCTGCAACCTCTGACAGCCCTCCACACTATCCACAACATCCCCAACCTTTGTGTCATCAGCAAATTTACTAACTCATCCCTCCGCTTCCTCATCCAGGTCATTTATAAAATTCACGAAGAGTAGGATTCCCAGAACAGATCCTTAAGGCACACCACTGGTCACCTACCTCCATGCAGAATATGACCCACCTACAATCACTGTTTGCCTTCTGTGGGTAAGCCAGTTCTGGATCCACAAAGCAATGTCCGCTTGAATCCCATGCCTCCTTACTTTCTCAATAAGCCTTGCATGGGGTACCTTATCAAATGCCTTGCTGGAATCCATATACACTACATCTATGGCTCTACCCTCATCAATGTGTTTAGTCACATCCTCAAAAAATTGAATCAGGCTCGTAAGGCACAACCTGCCTTTGACAAAGCCATGCTGACTATTCCTTATCATATTATGCCTCTTCAAATGTTTGTAAATCCTGCCTCTTATGATCTTCTCCATCAACTTACCAACTATTGAAGTAAGTCTCACTGGTCTATGATTTCCTGGGCTATCTCTAAACCCTTTTTTGAATAAGGGAACAACATCTGCAACCCTCCAATCCTCCGGAACCTCCCTTGTCCCCATTGATGATGCAAAGATCATCGCCAGAGGCTCAGCAATCTCCTTCCACGTCTTTCACAGTAGCCTGGGGTACATCTTGTCCGGTCCAGGAGACAAATCCTACTTGATGCTTTCCAAAAGCTCCAGCACAACCTCTTCCTTAATATCTACATGCTCAAGCTTTTCAGTCTGTTGTAAGTCGTACCTACAATCACCAAGATCCTTTTCGATAGTGAATACTGAAGCAAAGTACTCATTAAGTACCTCTGCTATCTCCTCCTGTTCTATACACACTTTTCCACTGTCACACTTGATTGGTCCTATTGTCTTATCCTCTTGCTCTTCACATACTTGTAGAATGCCTTGGGGTTTGCCTTAATCCTGCCCGCCAAGGGCTTCTCATGGCCCCTTCTGGCTCTCCTAATTTCATTCTTAAGCTCCTTCCTGCTACCCTTATAATCTTCTAGATCTCTATCTTTCCCTAGTTTTTTGAACCTTTCGTAAGCTCTTCTTGTCTTCTTGACTAGATTTACAACAGCCTTTGAACGCCATGGTTCCTGTACCCTACCATCCTTCCCCTGTTCCATTGGAATGTTGCTATGCAGAACCCCCCGCAAATATCCCCTGAACATTTACCACATTTTTTCTGTACATTTCCCGAGAACATCGGTTTCCAATTTATGCTTCCAAGTTCCTGCCTGATAGCCTCATATTTCCCCTTACTCCAATTAAGCACTTCCCTAGCTTGTCTGTTCCTATCCCTCTCTAATGCTATCGTAAAGGAGATAAAATTGTGATCACTATCTCCAAAATGCTCTCCCACTGAGAGACCTGACACCTGACGAGGTTTATTTCCCAATACCAGATCAAGTACAGTCTCTCCTCTTGTAGGCTTATCTACATATTGTGTCAAGAAACCTTCCTGAACACACCTAACAAACTCCACCCCATCTAAACCCCTTGCTCTAGGGAGATGCCAATCAACATTTGGGAAATTAAAATCTCCCACCACAACAACCCTGTCACTGTTACACCTTTCCAGAATCTGTCTCCCTATCTGCTCCTCGATGTCTCTGTTACTGTTGGGTGGTCTATGTGCTGCTCCCAATGTTCCATTTTCTCTCATGATACTTCAGTCAGTGGCACCAGCGAAGAAGCAGCCCATCTCTAGGGTTGCAAAGCCTTAGAACACCAATGGCGCACTTATCTTCTGGGCTGCAGCCTGGGATTTCAAAAAGTGACTGGTTGTGAGTCCCCAGGAGTGGTCCTACCAACGCAAAGCAGCAAGGTCTGAGTGTTACTCCAGGTCAGGGTCTTCAACAAAATCCCATCCACCCTGAAAAGGAAAAAGTGAGGCATCAAAAGGTAGAAATTAAGCTGTTGACGTAGATGAGTTTAAAGGAGTTTCTGTTAAGGTACCTTCATAGCTCCGCCCCTCTAATTTGATCTAATATTGCATTGGAAATGGGTATAAGGTGAGAATTCAGAAGAATGAGGGGTGACATTGAAATCTATTGAATGTTGAAAGGCCTTTTTAGAGTGCATGTGGAGAGGATGCTTTGTATGGTGGGGGAGTCTAAGACCAGAGGACACAGTCTCAGAATAAGGGGGTGACCTTTTAGAATGGAGATGAGGAGGAATTTCTTTATCCAGAATCTGTGGAATTCATTGCCACAGGCAGCTGTGGAAGCCAAGTCATTGACAAGTATTTGCAGCAGTGGTTGATATATTCTTGTTTAGTCGGGGCATGAAGGGATGGGGTGGGTGTGGGAAAAGCAGGAGACTGGGGCTCAGAGCGAAAATGGATCAGCCATGCTTAAATAACAGAGCAAACTCGATGGGCATAATTCTGCTCCGATATCTTATGATTTTTTGGTCTTATTGTCAACCCATCAAGTTTTCTCCGACATTCCATCACGACTGACCTATTTTTCCTCTTTACCCCATTCTTCTGCCTTCTCCCTCTAACCTTTGATGCCCTTACGAATCAAGAACTTAACGATCTCCGCTTTTGACCTTCGCAGCCGTCTGTGGCAACGATCTCCACAGATTTGCCAACATCTGGCTAAAGAAGTTCTGCTTATCTCTGTTCTAAAGGGATATCCTTCTTTGTGAATGCATCATTATGTTGGGCCCGGAGCAGAAATCTGAGGTGCTCATGTCCAGGAACACAAAGCTGCTCACCCTTACAAACATGAAGAATTACACTTTACCAAACATAAACCTGCTCAGACTGTATTTATACATTTTACCAAATTCTATTTTCACAATAAATTCCTAAAGATTTGAATAGAAGCAGCCATTTAAACTCCACATCCCACCCTTCCTTTATTTACCCCCCACTTCAGCAGAATGACGGTGTTTTGATTTAATATTCCATGGAAAATAGGTATAAAGTGAGATGAGGGGTTTTGTAGAGGATCTGAGGGGGGAGTTTTTTTTAACACAGAGTGGTTAATATCTGGAACGCAGGTTCAGGGGATGTGGGGGATTGGGGTACGATTAATATATTTATAAAGCATTTAGACAGAAACTTAAACAGGCAAAGTATAAATAGTGAATTAATAAGAACAAAAAGGATTATCTAGTCAGTCAACATGGGTGTGTTGGGCTGAAGGGCTGTTTCTGTGATGTACAATTCTATGAATGAAACAATAGTTGACAGAATGGAAATTTAATGCTGCGTTTGTTGACAAAGGCTAAAATTCAATCACACTTGAATGCTGTCAATGATTGAAGGCTGAAAATATATTACTATTCACAAAGGATTAAAATAGTCTGTGAAATGGGATAAATAGCAAGAACTCTATCAATATGTAAATTATCCATGTGTTATTGGTCAGTGAGTAATTAATTATTGACTTCAAAATGGCTGCAGATGAATTACCCTGATGGGTTCAAGCCTGTTCTTTCGAAACTGCTCACCCAAGGCAAACTGGTTCAGTGATAAACAGATGTTTGGCCGATTTAATTGGCACCCGGGGGAGCAAATCAGGTTCCTGTCACTTCTTACAAGTGGGACCAGTATTTTATTTTTGAGTCAGTGAGCAGCAGATTGTCCCTCCTCTCTGTAGACACTGGGGGCTTAGCCTAAGACTATCCTTTGCCTCCCGTCACAAGTTTTCTCTTGTTTTTCTGAATGATTTATAAGACTGGCATTTTTCTAAGGAAGCTGAAGATTTTTATAAAGTTTTGTTGGTATTGCAGTTCAGTTCTCAAGACCTCTAACTGCCCAGAATCTGTTCTGTTTTATCAGTGCTGGACCCTTAAAGGTTCAGTCAACTTATCCACAATATCTCTTTAGTTTTCCATTACAAATATATTTCTTTAGAAAATGATTAATGGATCTGTTTCTACCATCTCCTTCCTTAGAGTCTCCAGATCATTAGAGCAGGTTTTGGGCAACAACCCAGTCCGATTCTTTGAATGTAGAACAGTACAGCACAGGACCATGTCCTTCAGCACACGATGTTGTGATGTACTAATTGAACTAGCAATTAAGTGCCTAACTAATCCTTTCTAACTATATGATGACCATCTACCGCCATTCTCTGCACATTCGTGTGTCCATCTTAGAGCCTCTTAAAGGTCTCTGCCCTCCACCTCTACCCCAGGCAGTGCAGAGCAGTCTAGGCAACCACTGCTCTCTGTGTAAGCAGCATGATGGTGGTGTGGTTAGCGTAATCATTTTACAATGCCAGCAATCATCAACCAGGCTTCGATTCCTACTGCTGTCTGTAAAGAGCTTCCTCATTCTCTCCCCTCCCCACCTCCTGGAAACACATGGATTCCTGATTTGTTCTGGCTGTTCTAATTTCCTCCCGCACTCCAAGACGTATGATGAGGGTTAGTAATTGTTGGCATGCTATGTTAGTGCCAAAAGCATGGCGACATCTGCAGTCTGTTCCCAGCACAAAAATCCTCACTGATTTGATTTGGCACAAGCAACACAGTTCAGTGTATGTTTTGCTGTACACGTGAGAAATAAAGCTTCTCTTTACCTTTCTCGTTAATCTTAAATAAATACTTGCTCGGCACATTCAGTTGAACTTATCACCTCTTATCTTAAATGAATGTCCTCTAGTATTAGACATTTTGACCCTGGGATAAAAAGATACCAGCTGTCTACTCTGTCTCTCTCTCAGTTTTAAATTTCTATTAGGTCTCCCATTAGCCTGTGCTGCTCCAGAGAAAATAATCAGTGTTGAAATGGATGAAGTTATCCACACCGGTTCAGGACTCTGATGGTTGAAGGATAATAGGGATTTTTTAATATAAATAAAATCCTTATTATGGGTGTGTGCGTACAGTGCCTCTGATAAGTATTCACCATCCCTACCTTGTAAATTTTCATGTTTTATTGTTTTACAACACTGAATCACAGTGGTTTTAATTTGCCTTTTTTGACACTGATCAACAGCAAAAGACTCTTTCGTGTCCAAATGAAAGCAAATCTCTACAAAGTGATCTAAATTAATTACAAATATAAAACATAAAATAATTAATTGCAGAAGTATTCACCTCCTTTAATATGAGACACCAAATCATCACGCGTGCAGCCAATTGGTTTTAGAAGGCACATAATTAGTTAAATGGAGATCACCTGTGTGTAGTCAAGGTGTTTCAATTGATTGTAGTAAAAATACTGCTGGTGAGTCAATGTCACTATCATTGGCATGAGCCAAACACCACACATCATCAAAAACACACCATCCCTACCGTGAAGCATGGTGGTGGCTGCTTCATGCTGTGGGGATGCTTCACTGCAGCAGGACCTGGAAGCCTTGTGAAGGGAGAGGGTAAAACGAATGCAGCAAAATACAGGGAAATCCTGGATGCTGTCTGCAAGAGAACTGCAATTTAGGAGATACTTTTCCATAGGACTCGCTTAAAATAACAAGGCTAATGTCCTGGAGTGGCTAAGTCAGAGTCCAGACATCAATCCAATTGAGAATTTGTGCCTGGACATGAAAAGATTGTTCACTCACGATCCCCATGCAATCTAACAGACTTGAGCAGTTTTGTAAAGAAGAATGAGGAAAAATTGCAAAGACCTATCCACGCAGACACAAGTTTGTAATTGCTACCAAAGGTGACTCTGCTAAGCACATGTTCGGCACAGCTTTATGGTCGAAGGGCCTGTATTGTGCTGTACATTTTCTATGTTACTATGTTACTAAATACTGACTTGAAGAGGGTGAATATTTATGCAATCAATTATTTTGTGTTTTATATTTGTGATTAATTTAGATCACTTTGTAGAAATCTGTTTTCACATTGACACAAAATAGTTTTTTTTCTGTTGATTAGTGTCAAAAAAGCTAAATTAAATCCACTGTGATTCAATGTTGTAGAACAATAAAACATGAAAACTTCGGGGGGGTGAATACTTTTTATAGGCTCTGTAAATGTATACATGTATGTATGTAATTGGTACAAAGCAAAGGGCAAAGTTGGTGAGATGGTATGCGTGGTTTATGGAACGCTCAGAAATCTGATGGCAGAAGGGAAGGAAGAAGCTGACCTAAAAAGCTGAGTGCGTAAATCCCGAACCTCCACACTCTGATGGTAGTAATGAGAAAGGAGTATGTCATGAGTGGTGGGCATCCTTAATGATGGATGATATTGTGCTTTGAAGATAGCCTCGATGATAGGGAGGCTTGTGCAGCTTTTACCGATCATTTGCATTGGCCTCTCCAAACCCCACTGGTGGTTTACAGAGCCCGAACACATCTGGATGTTTGTATTAATAAAACCTTGTTTCTATGTGCAGCTTCAATCTTTAGTCACACTATGCTGTAAGAAATTTATCTGTAATCCCCATAAACCCTCCTCTCTTGCATCTTCATTAAAATCACCCTATTCAGTAGATATTCTTTTCCACAGTTTTTTTCCAAAGGTCACTATCTCTTTACAATTTCGCTCGGATGTGTCCTTTGCTTATTGTTATTAAATTGGTTAGGAGAGAAATGGTGGTGAGGACACCAGGATGAATTTTGCTGCATATTTGAAGTCTTGCAGATTCTATTACAGAAAGATCAGGGAGCCACAGTGACCAAGTTAAACTGTGTTCCAAAAGACTCTGATATTGCAGCACTTCCTTCGGTGCTGTGTTGGAACCTTAGCCTACAGCTGAAGTTTCCGGTTGGTTCCTCAAATGATAGGAGGAAAATTGATCCATCAAATCAAAATTATTGGCCTGAACATAAGTACAGTGGGGTACAGGTATGATGAAAATCTTATGTCCAACAGTATCTTAGGCACATAGATATGCAAGACACAACACACACATTGATATTGGATTGGTTTATAATTGTCACATGCACCAAGGTATAATGAAAAGCTTGTCTTGCATACTGTCCACACAGGTCAGTTCATTACAACACCGCATTGACGTAGTACTAAGTAAAGCAACAGCAGAAAGTAGAATAAAGCGTAATAGCAACAGATAAGTTACAGTGCAGGTAGACAATAAGGTGCAAGATCATAATGACGTAGATAGTGAGGTCATGAGTTCATCTTATTCTACAGGGGAGCCATTTAATAGTCTTATAACAGCAGGGTAGAAGCTGTTCTTGGGCATGGTTGGACATGCCTTCAGGCTTTAATATCTTCTGCCTGATGGAGAGAGGAAAAGAGAGAATGCCAAGGGTGAGTGGGGTCTTTGCTTTTGCAGCCAGCATAATCTGAGGCAACAAGAAGTATAGACAAAGTATACACAGATGGGAGGCTGGGTTCCCAGATAAGCTGAACTGTGTCCCCAACTCTGCAGTTTCTTGCGGACACGTGCAACGCAGTTGCAACATTGTGATCAAATAACGGGACTACTGTAATTCTCAGTCACTGTGCTATTCAAGCAGTTGGCATCCTCCAGGTGAATTTTCTTTTCAGTTTCACCCAGCACTCCATCAATATTAATGTAAACTTACGTTAAATTGGACTGATAATGTTTCCTAGCCTATGGCAGAGATTCAAACAGTGGCATTCTCCATTCCTTGTGATTAATAGATTTCATGCTAGAGCAACAATACAACCTTTTTATGCCACTTTTCCTGCTTTTCCTCTGATTGTTTGCAACTCTGGGTGATTTTAACAATTCCCTGTGGAATCCAGGATTTTTCAGCTCACCTGTATTTTGATATTAGAAATGCAATTAAGAGCAAGTTCACAGGGGCGTGGGGGTGAAGGGTTGGGTTAACGTGAGCCTTGGTGAAAGCAATTGGCGTACATTTGGGAAGAACGTGGTTGAGGTACCACCTGCCAATATATGTGGCAAAACAACGAACTTCACACGTCAGTGGTAATACACCAGATTCTGATAATTCCGCAAGCAGCATGCTTATAGTGCATAATTAGTCTGTAATAGTCTCGAGTCAAAACACTATGGATTTATGTCCTGTTTAAAAGAACAGGATTTGAGGCAAGTGAGTGACAGGAGAGTAGAGCCAGGGATTTGCTGAACTCTTTTTGGTAAGACACTAGGCTGAGTATTAATTTTAAAACCCAAGAATTCCATAGTTAAACATCTGCAATGTCTGAGACCTTGGTGGTTGCTAATGCTCCTCAGGATGTCCAAATCTTGTGGATGTATTCCTGAAGTGAATCCATCACCATGCCCTAGGGTTGGGTTCCACAGGGAGCCCAAAGGCGGAGAGTCAGTTAGCTGAGATTCTCCAGTGATGATGCTGTTGATTTTGATGCTGAATCCTGTGCAAGTTAAACTTGGCAGAGCAACCATCTGTTCATTTCAATCAGGCACTTAGAACTGCCAGGAAAAAAAGAAACTTGTTTTCAATTATTTAAATGTTTTTCTGTTCTATTTTTATTGCTATTTTTAAAATATTTGTATATCAGAGACATTCAGAAGCTTACCAGTGCTTGACAGTTGACAAAGCTGGGCAGACCCAATGCTGTGTTTTAGAACATAGAACATAGAATAGTACAGCACATTACAGGCCCTTCGACCCACAATGTTGTGCCGACCCTCAAACCCTACCTCCCATATAACCCCCCACCTTAAATTCCTCCATATACCTGTCTAGTAGTCTTTTAAACTTCACTAGTGTATCTGCCTCCACCACTGACTCAGGCAGTGCATTCCACGCACCAACCACTCTCTGAGTGAAAAACCTTCCTCTAATATCCCCCTTGAACTTCCCTCCCCTTACCTTAAAGCCATGTCCTCTTGTACTGAGCAGTGGTGCCCTGGGGAAGAGGCGCTGGCTGTCCACTCTGTCTGTTCCTTTTCTCTCATTACTCAATTGCTAGCTTTAAGGTAATAATGCAGTGGTTCCCAACCTGGGGACCATGGACCCCCTCGGTTAATGATAGGGGTCTATGGCGTAAAAAAGGTTGTGAACCCCTTTACTAGTACATGGTCTCAGCAATCAGAGCCAGCCATGTTTCGTTTGTAGCACAGACAATTAACATCATTTAGTTGTGGGACAAAAGTGCAGAAGAAAGAGACGAGTCAGTATTAACTTCTACTCTCTTGGGCATGTGTTACAGTAAAGTAGAGCTGGAGAGTTGCCCAAAGTCCTGGCTAATGTTTATCACTCAATGTAAATAGAGAATTAGATTTCCTCATCAATTATCACAGAGTAGTTTATGGGAGCCTACTGAACAAAAATGGGCTTCTGTGCTTCCAGCAGTGTAAGAGAGACTTTACTGGATGTAAGATGATCTGGAATGTTCTAAGGATTAGAAAAGATACTGTATTTTGAATTTGGAGTATTGTGTACAATTCTGGTCACTGAATTATAGGAAAGATGTCAACAACATAGAGAGAGTACAGAGAAGATTTACTAGAATGTTACCTAGATTTCAGCACCTAAGTTACAGGGAAAGGTTGAACAAGTTTGGTCTTTATTCTTTGGAGCGTAGAAGGTTGAGGGGGGACTTCATAGAGGAATTTTAAATTATGAGGGGGATAGATAGAGTTGACATGGATAGGCTTTTTCCATTGAGAGTAGGGGAGATTCAAACAAGAGGACATGAGTTGAGAGTTAGGGGGCAAAAGTTTAAGGGTAACACAAGGGGGAATTTCTTTACTCAGAGAGTGGTAGCTGTGTGGAACGAACTTCCAGTAGAAGTGGTAGAGGCAGGTTCGGTATTATCACTTAAAGTAAAATTGGATAGGTATATGGACAAGAAAGGAATGGAGGGTTATGGGCTGAGTGCAGGCCAGTGGGACTAGGTGAGAGTAAGTGTTCGGCACAGACTGGAAGGGCCGAGATAGCCTGTTTCCGTGCTGTAATTGTTATATGGTTATATAAATTCAGAGTGTTCCTTCCTTTTATATAAAAAAAACTCAAATTAGTTACAAGGGAGCACCGTAAGCAGACTGAAAGCTGCTTATAATTCGTGTAATCTTCATGGGGCTCTGGATAAATGGGGTGCACAGAAAGAGAGCAGAGCTACACAGCTGGACATAGTGAAAGGAATTTGAGAATTTTCAACAAACCTGGAAAATCTGTCTGAGTGGTGCCACAACAATCACTTCTTACTCAATGTCAGCAAGACCAAGGGTCTGACTACTGACTTCAGAAGGAGGAAACCATAGGTCTATGAGCCAGAACTCATCGGGAAAGAGGTGGAGACAGTTAGGAACTTTAAGTTCCTTGGTGTTATCTTTTCAGAGGATCTGTCCTGGATCCAGCACATAAATACCATTATGAAGAAAGCACAGTAGCGCCTCTACTTTCTTTGGAGTTTGCAAAGATTCAACATGGCCATCAGCAACTTTGATGGACTTCTGTAGATGTACAGTAGAGAATGTATAGACCAGCTGCATCATGGCTTGGTACGAGCACACAAGTGCCTTTAAACAGGAAATCTTACAAAAGGCAGTAGTTTTGGCCCAGAACATCATGGGTGAAACCCTCCCAATCATTGAGCACATCTACATGAAACACTGTTGTTGGAAAGCAGCATCCATCATCAAAGATACTCACCACCCAGGCCAAGCTCTTTTCTCATTGCTGCCCTCGGGTACAAGGTACAAGACCCTCAGCACTCAATCATTCACGTTCAAGAATAGTTACTACCTCTCAACCATCAGGCTCTTGAACAAAAGGGGATTACTATGCTCATCTATTGAAATGTTCCCATAGCCAATGATCTCACTTTAAGGTCTCTTTATCCTGTTATTTCATAGATGGAAAGATACTTCATTGATCCCAAAGGAAATTAGTGTCACAGTATCATAACAAATGCACAGATGTACAAATATGCAAAATTTTAGAAGAGAAGTAAGAAAGAATAAAAAATAAGTTACCTGAAACAGTTTGACAGGAGGGGCTCATCACTTCCTCAGCTATAGGTTGATTCATTATAGAGCCTAATGGCTGAGGGTAAGAATGACCTCATGTAGCGCTCTTTGGAGCAGTGAAGTCGTCTAGTCTATTACTAAAAGCGCTCCTCTGTTCAGTCAAGGTGGCATACAGAGAGTGAGAAACATTGCCCAGAATTGCCATGATTTTTTGGAAGACCCTTTGTTCTACCACAGCCTCCAGTGTGTCCAGTTTAACTCCTATAACAGAGCCAGCCCTTCTAATAAGCTTATTGAGCCTGTTGGCATCCCCTGTGTTGATGCCATTGCCCCAGCACACCACCACATAGAAGATTGTACTGGCGACAACAATGTGTGAAAGAGAGGCCTGCATACTCCAAAGGGCCCCAGTCTCCTCAGGAGGTAAAGGCAACTTTTGTTCTCCTTGTACACAACCTCTGTGTTGGTGCTGCACTAAAGTCTGTCAAACAGGTGCAGCCCCAGGTACTTGTAGGTCCTCACCACATCCATGTCCTCACCACCAAAAGTAACAGGGATAAGTGCAGGCTTAGTCTTCCGAAAGTCCATCACCATCTCCTTTGTCTTATTGATGTTAAGCTGCAGATGATACAACTTGCACCATTTGACAATATCCTCCCTTTATTCACCCAACTAATGCTGAGTCATCAGAGAATTTCTGCAGATGTCATGACTCAGTGATGTATTTAAAGTCTGAGGTATACAGGGTAAACAGGAAGGGGCCAATACAGTCTCCTTTAGGACCCCAGTGCTGCTTATAGCTGTGTCTGACACACAGCTTTGAAGCTGCCCAAACAGTGGTCTGCCAGTCAGGTAGTCCGTTATCTAGGATACAATGGAAGTGCCAACCTTCATTGAGTGGAGATTTTCCCCCAGCAATCAGGGTTGTAAGGTTTTGAAGGCACTTGAGAAATCAAAAACCATGATCCTCACTGTGCTGCCCTGCTTATCCAAATGGAAGCAGGCTCTTGTTATTTATTGTTATTTATTTATTTTGCATTTGCAGTTTGTTGTCTTCTATGCTGTATTTAATCTTTCCTTGATTCTCTTTATAGTTACCTTTTATAGACTTGCTTAGTATGCCGCAAGAAAAAAATGTATGAAGGTTGTACATGGTGACATATATGTACTCCGATAATAAAACTTACTTTGAACTTTGAAAGGTTCAAGATTGTTTAATATCATTTCCAGTACACTGGTGTAGAGGAAATAAAATAATTGTTACCCTAGATCCAATGCAACACAAAAAATACAGAATAAGGTAAAGAATACAATAATAACTAAACACAACAAATATACTGTAAATACATAAGATAGCTTATATACGTAGATCGATTGTATGTCTAGAAAGTGACACCAGCACAGGATTGTCTGTACATAAGGTGACTCTGACAGGAAATGATAAAGTAGTGGTGGTTGAGGGTGTGGAGGTGGGTTCGTGGCTGGAGGTGTTGACCAGCTTTACTGCTTGGGGCAAGTAATTGTTTTTGAGTCTAGTGGTCCTGCCATGGATGCTACGCAGCCTCCTCCCTCATGGAAATGAGACAAACAGTCCATGAGTAGAATGGGTCCCTTCATGATGTTACTGGTATTTTTCCAGCATCTCTCTGTATATATATCCTTGATGGTGGGTAGGCTGGTGCCAGTGATGCATCAGGCAGTTAAGTTTTTAAAGTTAATTTTGTTTCTGTGTGTCTTTTTCTACTTTGGTTTTTAACTGATAAAATAAACTTTCTGAATGTTTTTAATTTTTGAAGTTAATTGTTTTAACACATCCAGAGGGATTTTGAATGTGCAATAATTCACAGATATACAATAATCATGTCGGGTTGAGCAGCTGGTGCACCAGTGAATTGGGGAGAGACAGCTGTCAAGGCCATTGTATCAGTGCAGCTCCTGTGGGTTGTGTTGGACCACCCAAAGCACAGGGAGACTATCTCTACCTCTCCTTCCCCCCATCACCACTGCAGTGGGGGACACACTGAAAACAAAAAAAAAAATCCTAGCCTGACTCAGGTGCAGATGGCATGCAATCTCTGCACTGAGCTGCAAGAATTAATCCATTGAAGTCTTCTCCTTCTGGGAACTCAAGAAATTAGCATTAGTTTCCCCCGACTTGTTTTACTTCAGAGATAAATGGAAAGCCATCTGCTGAGTTTCCAAAATAAATTTTTCCAAGGTCAACCAAACCTTCTACAATTAAGGCAAAGAAAGGAGACCTAACAGGCTTTGTGAAGGGAAGATCGTGCCTCACGAGCCTGATTGAGTTTTTTGAAGAGGTAACAAAAGAAATTGATGAGGGTAGGGCAGTGGATGTGGTCTACATGGACTTTAGCAAGGCATTTGACAAGGTCCCTCATGAGAGACTCATCCAGAAAGTTATGAGGCATGGGATAAGTGGAACCTTGGCTGTTTGGATAAAAAATTGGCTTAAAGGAAGAAAGCAGAGGGTAGTTGTGGAAGGAAAGTATTCTGCCTGGAGGTCGGTGACTAGTGGAGTGCTGCAGGGATCTGTCCTGGGACCGCCGCTATTTGTGATTTTATAAATGACCTGGATGTAGAGGCGGAAGGATGTGTGAGTAAGTTTGCGGATGACACGAAGATTGGAGGAGTTGTTGATGGAGCTGCAGGTTGTCGAAGGTTACAAGAGGATATAGACAGGCTGCAGAGTTGGGCAGAAAAATGGCAGATGGAGTTCAATCCAGATAAGTGTGAGGTGATGCATTTTGGAAGGACAAAGCAGAAGATTGAGTACAGGATTAATGGTCAGTTACTTAAGAGTGTGGATGAACAAAGGGACCTTGCGGTTCAAATCCATACATCCCTCAAGGTCGCTGCGCAGGTTCATAGGGTAGTTAAGAAGGCCTATGGGATGCTAGGCATCATTAACAGGGGGATTGAGTTCAAGAGTAGAGAGGTCATGTTGCAAACTCTACAAATCTCTGGTGAGACCACACTTAGAGTATTGTGTTCAGTTCTGGTCACCTCATTTTAGGAAGGATGTAGAATCTATGGATAGGGTGCAGAGGAGATTTACCAGGATGTTGCCTGGTTTGGAGAACAAGTCATATGAAGCAAGGTTAGCAGAGCTGGGACTTTTCTCTTTGGAGCGTAGAAGAATGAGAGGGGACTTGATAGAGGTCTACAAGATTATGAGAGGCATAGATAGGGTGGATAGTCAGAACCTGTTTCCCAGGGCACCAATAGCAAACACCAGAGGGCATATGTACAAAATTAAGGGAGGGAAGTTTAGGGGAGGTATCAGGGGTAAGTTTTTTACACAGAGGGTTGTGAGTGCCTGGAATGACTTACCAGGAATGGTGGTGGAGGCTAAAACATTAGGGGTATTTAAGAGCCTCTTGGACAGGCACATGGATGAAAGAAAAATAGAGGGTTATGGGGTAGTGTGGGTTTAGTACTTTTTTTTTAAGGATTATATGGGTCGGCACAACATGGAGGGCTGAAGGGCCTGTACTGTGCTGTAGTGTTCTATGGTTCTATGGTTCGAAACCTCAACAGACTGGTAGATGTACATACTGTATGTTGTATATCAGTTGGATTCAATGAATAACACAAATTGGAAATTCAGGTAGTTATTGCTGTGGTGCTTGATCAGAATAGATGATGTCCTCAGAATAGAAGGTCATCCTTTCGGAACAGAATTGAGGAGGAATTTCTTTAGCTAGAGGATGGTGAGCCTGTAGAACTCATTGTCACAAACAGTCATGGAGGCCAAGTCATTGATAGTATTTAATTAGTAATAGTGTCAAAGATTACAGGAAGAAGGCAGGAGAATGGGGATGAGAAGGATAATAAATCAGCTATGATTCAGTGGCGGAGAAGATGATGGGTCAAATGTCCTAAGTCTGCTTCCATGTCTTATGGCCTTATTGAACCTTGCAGATATTATACTCTGAACCCGAATGGCCCAGATGACTATGTAGTCTTGATCCACAATGTACATCGAAGAAATTCTGTGCAAGCATATGTCTTTCTTCTTGGTCTCATCTAATAATGTCACAGAGAGGTACATCACAGAAACAAGCTCTTCAAACCACAGATTCTTCACTGACTATTAGCCAATCCATTTTTTTTATTCTCCCCACATTCACATCAATACCTCCCATGTTCTACCCCTTGCCTACATATTAGGGGCAATTGACAGTGACTATCTAATATTCCAACTCTGTTTACTCCCACACTCCAAAGCTGTGTGGGTTAGTAAGTTGTGGGCATGCTGTGTTGGTATCGGAAGCATGGTGGCACTTGCAGGCTGCCCCAGCATATCCTTGGAGTCATTGGTCATTGATGCAAGTGACTCATTTCACTCTATGTTTCAGTGCACATGTGATAAATAAAGCTCATCTCTGATCTCCACATTTTCGGGAGGTGAGAGGAAATCAGAGCATATGGAGGAAGACAATATAGTCATGGGGAGTATGTGCAAATTCCAAACAGATGAGATCAAACTCTGGTCTCACAGTGGCTCTACTAGCTGACCACAACACTGCCCATTTGATAGTGGGATGGTACTCTCTGCAAAATGGGGAAGTTAGTTGATGCATAGACACAACAGAAAGACTCACTGTGCTGGGGACAGAAGGCATGATTTTGATCCCTTTGTCAGGGAGTATTGTGAGCAGTTTTGGACCCCTAATCTAATAAAGGATGTGCTGGCATTGAAGAGGGTCATGAGCAATGTTGCCTCTAAGGTGTACATGTGTGCATGTGCACACTTCTTTTGCTACTAGTGCACAAAGGAATTTAAACAGCACACAGAAGTTTGTCAGCCTTTTACTCATTGGCATGTTAAGTATATTTCACGATTGTACACAATCACACTTCCTTTTCTGGTTATTGATGTAGTATTTTATGTCTTTTAAACTATGAACAACAAACTGGACTTGGTAGTTTATTATCTTCAAATAGCTTCAGGTTTACTTCCACTTAAAAATTCAGTGTGAACGTGTTGTTGTCACTGGGCAAAAATTGCTGAGCGCAAGATTTTTGCACAAAAATTAGAGGTAACATTGGTTATAAGAATGATCCCGGGAATAAAAGGCTTAATCTATGAGGAGCATTTGATGGCTCTGGGCCTGTATTTGAGGAGCGTTTGATGGCTCTGGGCCTGTATTTGAGGAGCGTTTGATGGCTCTGGGCCTGTATTTGAGGAGCGTTTGATGGCTCTGGGCCTGTATTTGAGGAGCGTTTGATGGCTCTGGGCCTGTATTTGAGGAGCGTTTGATGGCTCTGGGCCAGTATTTGAGGAGCATTTGATGGCTCTGGGCCTGTATTTGAGGAGTGTTTGATGGCTCTGGGCCAGTATTTGAGGAGTGTTTGATGGCTCTGGGCCTGTATTTGAGGAGCATTTGATGGCTCTGGGCCTGTATTTGAGGAGCATTTGATGGCTCTGGGCCTGTATTTGAGGAGTGTTTGATGGCTCTGGGCCTGTATTTGAGGAGCATTTGATGGCTCTGGGCCTGTATTTGCTGGAGTTCAGAAGAATGCTGGGAATCTCATTGCAACCTTTCAAATGTTGAAAGGCCTAGTTGCAGTGGATATGGAGAGGATGTTTTCATTGTGGAAGGGTCGAAGAAGTGGACACAGCCTCAGAATAGAGGCATGCCTTTGGATAGAGATAAAGAAGAATTACTTTAGTCAGAGAGAGGTAAATTTGTGGAATTCATTGCCTAACGTAGCTATGGAGGTCAAGTCATTGGGTGTATTTGAAGCAGAGGTTGATAGGTTCTTAATCAGTCAGGGTATCAAAGGTTACAAGGAGAAGGCAGGAAAATGGGTGTGAGAGGGATAATAAATCAGCCACGATGGAATGACAGAACAGATTCAATGGGCCAAATGGCCTAATCCTGATCCTATATTTTATGGTTGTGTGGTCTCATGTGCACCTTTCACCAACTGTCTCTTAACCCATTGATGCACGGGCTCGCAATCGCAGCAAGAAGTTCATGGAATCACCCTGTCTTCTTTACTACTGCAGCTAATGATCATTTTAATGAAATTTCATCTATTCTTTAACAAGATAGAGGTAATACAGCATTGTATTGTTTGAAACAGCAAGAAAATTGGTGAGGGAACTGAATGGGTCAGGCAGCATCTGTGGAGGGAAATGGACAAGCAATACCTGTATTTTAGGCTGAGAGCCTTTACATGGCCATTGAGTTCCTGCAGCATTTTGCTTGTTATTCCTGATTTCAGCATCTGCGGACTCTTGTGTCTCCTCGTCTTGGTTGTGATGGATTCATCAAGATGTGTGTGCATCTCAAATATTCCTTGGGAATGAATGTGTTGATCATTCCCCACATGGCCTGAGTGTTTTAACATGGTCGAGGTGTAACTGAATATACAGGCTGAGCAAATGGAAGTGCCCCAATAGCATTCCCTGATGTACACTGCCAATCTCTCCAAAGATGGGAAAAATATAGGAAAGGAGAAAAGATTGCAGCTAGTTGGAGAGAACAGAAAGATGGAGTTTGGGAGAGAGTGACAACAATTGTACCTTTAAAGAAATCAGCTGTGTGAATATTTATGTTGAGGCACTTCAGTTATGTGTAGAGACAAGAGTACAGAATGGATAGCACATAAACAGGACTATCAGGCCACCTTCTTTTCTTTTGCCCATCATGCCATTGGTGTTTAGGGCAGCAATAAAGGGTTTCCATCTCTGGCAGTGTGAACACGAGGAAATCTGCAGATGCTGGAAATTCAAGCAACACACACAAAATGCTGGTGGAACACAGCAGGCCAGGTAGCATCTATAGGGAGAAGCGCTGTCGATGTTTCGGGCCGAGATGTCGACAGCGCTTCTCCCTATAGATGATGCCTGTCCTGCTGCGTTCCACCAGCATTTTGTGTGACTGGCAGTGTGCCTAGTTTTCATTCATCATGTCGGTAACTTCTTCTCGGTTTTTACCACTGTCAGTCATGCAAGTTACGTGTGCGGAGACTCAGGAATACCGTCGCACTCAGATGTAGAAGGATTCTTTGTTGCTGTTTCCGTAACAATTTTGTTTTACCAGTCAGGGTTGTCAGCCCAGAGCTGAACCCCTGAACCTGGAGGACTGGAGGACCACTCTTAGTCTGGCTTCTACCCTTTGACCTGTTCGGCATGGGTGACCCTACCAAGAGTCAAAGCATAAAGCCCTGACTCCAGCCAACATAGCTCTCCAGGTCATTGAGACGTGCAAGCCTCCAAACCTCAACAAGGTTGTGGTTCTATTGGAGATAGCAGACCACCGCATCCATCTATTTACACTAATTATTTTTTTCTCCTAATATTCCCATCATTTCATGGGAAGTTGGACTATCTGAGAAGAGAATCATGGTTGGAGTGAACCATTTGACCTGAAGGGCCATTTCTGTGCTGTATGGCTCTTTGACTCTATAACCAATCCTAGATTCTACCATTCAACTGCACAATTTGCAGTGGCCAATTGACCTATCATCCCACAGATCTTTGGAATGATGAAGGAAACCAGAGCATCCAGAGAAACTCAAGTTGTCACAGGGAGAACACGCAAACTCCACACACTGGAGGTCAGGGTGAAACTCAGGTCACTCCACCAGATGTGCCCCCAGCTACCGAAAGTCGAGGAGGAGAATTAATAGAGTTTTTGAAAATAAGCAATGCTTGATTGAATGGGTCAGAAAGCCTACTCACCAGGGAGAAATGAAAGTGCATTTCTTCTGACAGAAGATGGTGAATCCCGGGAAGTCTACACCTTGGATGTCACAACCAGACTCTGGACTGCGGGGTCCATGCCCCCAGGCAGGCTGCAGAGCAGGTTTAGCAATTGTGCCCATGAATATGCACATTCCAGCTAATTACTGTATTATTATTTAACTCCTTTCTTGTAGTTTTGTTGAGACTTGAGCAAATCACAGCAACGTTACGGTCACTTCTTACCATCGTCCTCGTCTGAGAAAATGTACTGACACTGGAAATGATCAGTATTCATTTAGTATTTCTACAGCTGTGTTGGCATTTTACTTTCAGCTTTAGAGTTATAGTTAATGGCCCTATTGTCCTAGCATTCATTATTTTCCTTTCCCTTAAAACTCTGCAGAGGTCATATTAAAGTCTGTGTACTCTCAAGCTACTGCAGTCACTCTCTCTCTCTCTCTCTCTCCCCCCCCCCCCCCCCCCCCCTGCATTTTGGCCATATCCAAACATTCTGACACTGGAGGTTTGTGGAGGTTGTATTAATCAATGTACTCACAGAGACTATGGATAATATTTTGAAAGGTCAATAAATAGAAGGAATAGAAGCACTGAGGCCTTCAGGAGGTCTGCCATGATCATGTTGAATGGTGAGGCAGTTTCGAGGGGTCGAATAGACTACTGCTTCTATAAAGTTCAACAAAGATATCATCTGGAAACCAATGCCTGAAAAATGCTCTGGAAGCAAATTCAACAGTAACTTTTGAAAGGGTACTGGGTAAATAATTGCAAAAAGACCAGGACCCCAGGGAAGGTTCACTCAGTCTTTCAAAGAGCAAGCTCTGGCAAAGCTTTACCTTTCGATCTACAAAGCGATTGTTCCCTATTTCAGTGTCTGCCCTGCTCAGCACACTGGTTTCAGTTTACAAAGCATAAATGAAGCTGTTCTCATTGGAGAGGAATGGTTCTCAGTGTCCTGAAGAAAGAGAGAGTGTAATACTATGAAAGGTAAATCAGCTCTGCACTTGAGGATATTACACAAATATTATTCAGTAGATTCCACAAATGGCAACTCCCAAAGACAAACAGGGCCGGGGTACACTGAATACATAATCACTGGTACACCTGATCATTCCTCTTATCAAATAGAATAATTCACATTACAAATAATTTATTGACATTACATCATTTTTTATTAGAACATAGCGAAGATTTAAATGGAATGTGTGAAAAGGGGAAACTTGCTGGTCCTGTAATCCTGGGTTTATTTTAACTAAACATCACTTGGCTTAAATTGTGATTACATTTTAAACTGAATAACCTTTATCAAAATTAAACAAGGATTATAGGCTAAAAAATGTAAGCAAATCTCGTCAGGCAGCTTATTGGAAGAATATTCCCCCTGCTGTCAAAGCCCATGGAGACAGGAGATGATCTCAAGTCTAAAGAATTACGTGTAGTTGATTATTTTATAACCACAAGGGGTGAGGGTGTTGTTACACGACCATTTATAATTTACCATTCTGAATGAATTTAGAAATAGCCATGTAACAGCACCCGTATTCTGTGAATGATGCTCTTTGAGTGAATGAATTAGCATTTATCCTTCCCTGAGGTGGAAAGATGTGGGGCTGGATCTTTCTACAGATGTTTTATTTTGTAAAATAGCCTGATATGCCACTGTGCTGCTGAGACTGTGTAACTTAGCTGCAAGAGATTTCCTTCAGGTAGAAAATTAAACAGAGGTATTGTTTTATAGATGGAGCTGGAAGAACCTGGTACCAATAATTCAGAGAGAGAGATGGGGTCCTTTCCCCAATACAGCAGCCAGCAGCATTTCTACCCTGGGAAAATGATATTCTCCATCTACTCTATCGATACCTCTCTTATAAATCTCTTATTAGATCTCCCCTCAGCCTCTGCCACTCCAGAGAAAACAACCCAAGTTTATCCAAGCCTCCCATGATAGTACGCGCTCTCTAAACCAGGCAGCATCCTGGTAAACCTCTTCTGCATTCTCTCCAAAGCTTCAACATCCTTCTTATAGTAGGGCAACCAGAATTGTAAACAGTTCTCTAGATGTGCCCTAACCAGAGTTTTATAAATTTGCAATGTAAAATTTCAAGACTTTTGATCTCAACACCGCAAATAAAAACAAGCATTCCATAAGCTTTTTTAACCACACTATTGACCTGTATAGCCGCTTCCAAGGAGCTATGAACTTGGATACCAAGCTCTCTCTGCTCAGCAGCACTGTTAAGGGTCTTTCACTTATAAGTGTACTGTCTCCTTGCATTTGCCCTAACAGGGTACATCACTTCATATTGATCTGGGTTAAACTCCATCTGCCATTTCTCTGCCCATATCTGAAACTGATCTACAATGTGCTGTACTCTTTGCCAGTCTTCTACACTACCCACAACTCCACCAATCTTGGTATCATTTGCAATTTTACTAAGCCATCCATCTACATTTTCATCCAGGTCATTTATGTACATCACAAAGAACAGAAGTCCCAGCAGAGATCCCTGTGGAACACGACTAATTACAGATTTCCAGCTCAGATAAAGCTCACACTCACACACACACACTCTCACACACATACACACACTCACAAACACACCACACACACTCACACACACCCTTCAACCCTCTGTCTTCTATGCACAGACCAATTCTGAATTTAAACAGCCCAATTTGCCATGGATCCCATGACTCCTAATCTCTGGACTAGCCTCCCATGAGGGACTCTTTCAAAGGCCTTCCAATTAATACGTCCCCCATCTCTTTTGGCTCCATGCATAGATTACCACTCTAATCTTCAAGAGGAGCAATTTAGTCCCTTGCTGTCCTTTTACTCTTAATATATCTATAGAAGCCCTTCAGAGTCTCCTTCACCTTGTGTGCTAGAGCAACCTTATGTCTTCTTTTAGCCCTCCTGATTTCCTTCTTAAGGGTTCTCCTGCATTACTTATACTCCTCCAGTATCTGATTTGTTCCCGTCTTCCTATACCTGCTATGCACCGCCTTCTTTTGCTTAAGCAGGGTCTCAGTGTCTCTCAGAAACCAAGGCTCCCTAAACCTGTTATCCCTGCCTTTTATTCTGACAGGAAAATACAAACTCTTTACACTCAAAAATTTATTTTTGAAGGCTACCCATTTACCAAATACCCTTTTCCCAGAAAACAACCTGTCCTGATCTACACTTGCCAAATCCATTTTGAATTGGCCTTTCTTCAATTTAGAATCTCAACCCAAGAACCAGACCCATATATTCTTTTCCATAATTATCTTTAAACAAATGGTGTTACAATCAGTAGGTGCAAATTGTTCACCTACAAAAACCTCTGTCACCCACCCAGTCGCATTCCCTAATAAAAGATCTAGTAATACACTCTTTCTAGTTGTGACTTCTACTGATTAAGGAAACTTTCCTGAACACATTTGACAAACTCTGTCTCATCCAGCCCTTCTACGGTATGGAAGTCCCAGTCAATATGCAGAAAGTTAAAACTACATACTACCTCAACCTTATGGTTCTTGCAATGGTCTGTGATTGCTCTACAAATTTGCCTTTCTAAATCCCCCCGACTGTTGGGTGGTCTGTTTAATAAACCATAAACATGGTCATAGCTTTCTTATTCCTCAGCTCAACCCATAAAGCCTCTGTGGATGAGCTCTCCAGATGTCCTGACTGAGCACTGCCGTGACTTGTAATGCCACCCCTCCCTCTTTAACCCCTCCTGCTCTATCACGTCTAAAGCAATGGAAGTCTGGAACATTGAGCTGTCAGTCCTGTCACTCCTGCAACCAAGACTGACTAATTTCAACAATGTCATAATTCCACATGCCGATCCATGCCCTAAGCTCATCTGCCTTTCCTACAATACTCCTGAAAATAAAATATATGTAACTCAGAACATTAGCCAAACTCTGGAAGTTTTGGGAGAAGGGGACTTCAATCAGGTCCACTGTCTGAGTACCAGCAGCAGGCTGCTACAGCAAAAAGGAGCTTTGACCAGTGGCCAAACGGTGTTTGCAATTCATTAACAAGAGCAAATCGAAAGAAGGCAGGGCAAGCGCAGCAGCCGTCATCTGAGAGGACAGAGTCAGACTGGTGGTCTTGAGGCTTTAGCTCTTCGAGGTTTCAGTCAGAAAAAGCAAAGAAAAAAAAACTCTAGGTTAAGAATCTTTGTTCTTCCCTTCCTTATAGCTAGGATAGTAGAGAGGCCAGGAAGGATAGTTGAATGGTCCTCTTGCAGGATGTGGGAAGGCAGGGAGATATCCAGTGTCCCCAATGACTATAACTACAAGAAGTGCATCCAGCTGCAGCTTCTGATTATCCACATTAAGGAGTTGGAGCTAGATCTGGATGAACTCTGGATCATTCAAGAGGCTGGAGGGGTAATAGATAGGACATAGAGAGGTAGTTACACTCACACCCTGTGTTGCCGCAGACAGGAGACTGGGTGAACATCAGGAAGGGAAACGGGTCGGATTCTGTGACCCAAAACGGAAAGCAGGGAGAACAGGCATACTGTGATTATAGGGGATTTGTTAGTCAGGGGAATGAATAGGAGGTTCTGTGGGCAAGAACGAGATTCACAGATGGTATATTGCCTCCCATGTGCCAGGGTCTGGAATATCTCAGATCAAGTCCTCAGAATTATTAAGAAGAAAGGGTCAGAAGTCATGGTCCATGTAGGTACCAATGACATTGGAAAGACAAGTGACAAGGTTCTGCATAGGGAGTTCAGGGAGTTAGGTGTTAAATGTGCAGGACCTCTAGGGTTGTGATCTCAGGACTGCTACCCATGCCATGTGCTAGTGAGGCCAGAAGTGGGAAGATTATATAGTTTAATACATGGCTAAGGTGTTGGTGTAGGGGAGGGGGAACATAAGATTTTTGGATCATTGGGCTCTCTTCCAGGGAAGGTGGGACCTGTGCAGAAGGGATTGTTTGCCCCTGAACTGGAGGGGGACTAATATCCTAGTGGGGAAATTTGTTAATGCTGCACAGTGGGGCCTAAACTAGAGTTGCAGGGGAATGAGTCATCCCCCTCCACCAAATTCTTAGCCCGTGTTAAACTGTACAATCTTCTTATTTCTTTCCTCACTAGCTCATTACACAGGTAGCAATCTCGGATGTCCTGTCCTTTAACTTAGCACCTAACTCCCTGAACTCACTTTTCCTCCTGTGTCATTGGTAGCCATAATAGGCCATGACCTCTGGTTGCTCACCCTCCCACTTCAGAATTCTGTGGATTGGATCGGAGATGTCCATGATCCTGTCTGGCATCTCCACTTCTCTAAACAAGTAATAAGAAATACAGAAAGAATGGATAATGAAAAAAAAACTCTACCTGAGGCCCAAGTCTCTCTTTGCTAAAGCCTTATTGAGCCAAAGCCTCAACTTCCCACTCCCACAATGCCTTTCTGCTTTTATTGGTCCTTGCTAAGTGCCTATTTGTGTACAATCCAAAGTCTCCTTGGGACTGTGATGAGTGAAATGTGCCATTTGTCCCCGCTCACTTCTTTCAAACTCCCACTCCTTCCAAGCATCCAGTGTTTCCTCGGAACTATGGCATACCAAATGTCAATATAAACACTAGGGGATTTAAAAAATTAAAATGAAAACACTTACATTCATCGACATTTAAACATAAATGGAACAAAGTTGTCTCACCGTTCCATGGATAGTTGTTTCCTCCTATTGATTTCAATGGGACTGGATGACATTTCCCTGTCCAAATTTAGAACATCTCTGGACAATTATTCCGCCCATTTTGACTTCAATGGGAGTTCACCAGGACATTGGAGGTTCCTGGGATCAAAGTAAACTGTAGCTAAGGGCTGGAGTTTAGACTGTACTTGGAGATTCTGATACCCCGTTCAGTTAAGTGTTCAAAAGCAGCCAAATCTGAACTGGTCTTTTTCTGTATTCAGGAGGGTTACTAGGCCCCCCCATCTTTAAACATAAGTCACTTGCCATTCTTCTTAATGAAGATTTAAACGAATACTTCAAAGATGCCTCTCATTACCTACCAAATATAGAAAGGCCTAGATACAGGGGACAATGAGAGAATGTGTCCTATTGTGGGAGAGTTTAGAACTAGAGGGCACAGCCTCAGAACAGAAGGACATGCCTTTAGAACAGAGATGAGGTGGAATTCATTACCACAGACAGCTGTGGAAACCAAGTAATTGAGTATATTCAAAGTGGAGGCTGATTGGTTCTTGATTAGTAAGGGTATTAAAAGTTACAGGGAGAAAGCAGGAGAATGGGGTTAAAAGGGAAAATAAATCAGCCATGATCGAATGGTGGAACAGACTCAATGGGCTGAGTGGCCGAGTTCTGTTCCTATGTGCTATGTCTTACCTAATTATGATTTAATGTGAACAACTAAACAACTATTGGGATGAGGAGGTTCCAAGACATCATTGCCAACAGTGGTACGTGCCAGCACATGAGTGCTCAAGATAAGGCTGAAGCATCCACAGTCATGTTTAGCCAGGAATTGCAGGATTTTCGACTCTATTGGTTTGTAAAATCATTGCTCACGCATGGCAAAGTCAGCTTTCATTAGTACTAATGTGTTAGAAACAAGATTCTGTAAAGAAAATCACAAATATATGTAGAATGCTGAAAAGTAGCAAATACTGTAAATATTCAACAGTAACTGTGGAGAGAAATTAACACAGTATTTCTGTCAGTAACTCAAGATGTTACCTCTGCTTCTCTCTCCATGGATACTGACTGACCTGGTGAGTATTTGAAGCATTTTTTGTTTTCATTAATGTTATTGAAAGCATCGGTCACGCTGGACTTGTTCTGCCCACCATTCTGCACTCTCAAAACTTCTTGTGCACACCTCTCACGCTCAGCACCAACCACACTCCTCGTCTCCGAATGTCCAAGAATAGCCCCGTGGCCTCCATTTGACAAGAACTAGTGATCTTTGTCATGTTTTCTAACTCCAAAACACTAAACTCATTAAAAGGAAAGGACAGGGAGTCCGAAATGCAGGTCCCACTTTGTGTCTTTACTCTAAGCAAGGTGCACACGTAACCTGTGGGGGCATCATGACATATGCAATTTATTTATTTTTACATATAACCCATAATGAATTATTTAAACAAACAAGATTGCTTAATCAAACGATATGTTTACAATATTACTCAAAAAAATACTGAAATATTAAATACACAATCTTCCCCATGAAAGTCCTGTGCCTGCCAAACAGGCTATCCATGGAGATGCCTCTCATCTTCTGATCTGCTGGGAGCAATGATTAAGGAGTCTACACTTCCATAGATAGCCCTCCCTCACATCTCTGATCTCACAGGAACTCATCTACCAGTGTGAACCATGTTTCTATGCAAAGATCACCATCCATCTCAGCTTCTGAGATCATAATCATTCCTGAACCTCTCTGCTTGTTTTTATTTAGGATCTGGCATCAGCAAAAAGGTCTGTGTTTAGTGGCCGCATATAAATGACTTTGAGAGGAATGGCGTTTAAGAGTTAACTACAATGGTAGGTCAGGAGAGCTGACTTCGTGAACCACTGTTGTATCTTTGGTTGGTGGTTCCAGGCTTTAGGCTTATAGAGGAATGGCAATGTATTTACGAGTAAGGATGCTAAGTGATATGCAGAATTAGTAATACGGTGGTTCTTCCATGTACCCAGATGCCCTTGTCCGTCTGCAAGCAGAGACTCAAGTTAATGCCTTAGAAAGAGCAGCAACTTCTTGGCAAGCACACATGCATATGTGCACACTCACACACACTCTATCACACACACACACACACACACACACACACTCACACTCACACACACACTCACACACACACTCTCACACACACACACACTCTCACACACACACTCTCACGCACACACACTCACACACACACTCACACACACACTCACACACACTCTCACACACACACACACACTCACATTCACTCTATCTCACACACACACACACTCACACTCATACACACTCTCACACACACTCACACACACACTCACGCACACTCACACACACACACACCTTTTAAGACAGAGACACAGTAAATGCAGCCGTCTCAGCATGCTTTTAAGTACAACATTGATTCCTAGTGATGCACCTCCATCCCTCTCTAGCTGCCAGCATCTAATTGAATCAGAATGGCAAAATCCTGTTTGCTAATTGGTCTCTTCTGCATTACAAATCCTCACCATCTTTATCTTATCTGCTCCTCCAAGAAGAGCTGACAGTATCTGACCCAGCGAGCTTAATGTTAGCCTGCAGGCTGGCATTAAGATTCAGGGCACAGTCTGTCTTCCTGACATCACATCGCCCAGCCGTGCTGTGTGAACTTGCCATTATTTGGTGTTCTATCTGTCAATAAAGTTATTGATCTAGATTCCTGTTAATTGACATTTTGTTGATGGAGCTCAGAATGTGAATGATGATCTCCTGTTCCACTCTGTTAGCCTGTGTGTTGTTGATTGCTGTGTGATTAATTCTGCCCATGTTAATCTTAAAATGTCGTGGTTAGACACAGCAACTAATCCCCTCTAAACTCTGCCCTGAAGCCATTCATCCCCATACTGCTGTTGCTGTGCTTACACTGGCAATCCCTAGCCTCTCGTCTCCATTCCCTGCATCTATTCAAATAACACCGGACAACAATTTTTTTTTGAATTGGTGCTTCCTTAGAATTTTTTATTTGCTTATGATAGACTACTTGAAGCTAAACACAAATATAATTTCAGAATATTTGTATCACGTAGGAAATTCAAGAAACGAGAAATTAAACTTTTATTGAATATAGTGTGTTTAATTGCAGAACAGTACTGATACTTTGCGATAGTTCAACTAAGCTATAATTGCTTTGTTGATGATTTTCATTTGTACTCAGTGTCTGAGGTTTCTCGTTTAAGTGTCCAACAATAATCAGCCAGCATTGATGGATGCCAGTTGCCCTGATACCATTTCTCTATGACTGCAATGCCCTGCTGAAACCTTTCATCATGTTTGACACCAACAGATCCAAGATTTGCAGGGAAGAAGTCTAAATGGGAATGCAGAAAATGAATCTTTCGTGATATGTTGCGTTTGATAGTTTTGTTTTCTTGAAGCATGTTGTCAACCAGCTGCACATAGTCTGGTGCTCTGTAGCTGCCAAGAACGTTTTCAATAACATCCTTGAATACCTTCCATGCGATTTTCTCCAGTCCCAGTAGAAGTTCTTCGAATTGCCTGTCACTAATGACCTGTCTGATTTGTAGACCTTCCTTAATCTTGGCATAAGTTAGTCTAGGAAACATCTGTCTCAAATATTGAAATCCTTCATGGAAATTTATAGCCTTTCTTAAATGTCTTGCTTTGCAGCATCCACCCTCCCTATTCCTCCCCAGACATGCCTAGACAAGATAGAAATTTTTTCAGCTTACACGTGGGCAACATTTTAATTATGAATTGAAATAAAAAATATATGCAATTTTGAAACAATGGTGTGTGACAGGGAAATGTCATGGTAATTTTCATGATCTGCAGCCCAAAATCTATTAAGACCCACCTAAAAATATTCCAGAAGCAAAATCTTTGTCATCCAGTATAATCTGCAGAAGGAAACTTACTTTACTTAAGGTAATACAGTGTACAAAGGCCCCTCGGCCCAACTCACCCATGCTGACCAGGATGCCAATCTAAGCTAATCCCATTTGCCAACTTTTTAGCAAAATTCACAGCATATGTCAGTGATAATAAACCTGATTCTGATAACATCCCACTGAACCTTTTCTATCAATGTACTTGTCCAGGTAACTTTTAAATGTTGTTAATGTACCTGCATGAACCACTGTCGCCGGCAGTTCAATCCACATAATGACCATCCTGGAAGAGAAGTTGCCTTTCTGACGGAGGGAAGGTGATGATAGGAACCATTAAGGGAGAAGTAGACAGATGGAATGGGATCTGCCACATTGCAAATCCACACTCAATCCTGCTGCACGGTTTCGGCAATTCCTTTCCATTCCACAGATGCTGCCGAAAACCAAGAAGCTCCTCAATTAATTTTCTTTGGATTTCAGCATATGCAGTCACGTGTCTCTGCTTTTGCTTTTTGATTACTGGAAGATTGTTGGTGGAGAAATTTTGAATGTTGGGGGATTGTGGGCATTAGAATTTTGGAAGTTGCTAGAACTTAGGGTTTGGAAGGTGTTGGAAATGGGTGGTGAGGTTTATCAGGATTCATGTGTGTTCTGCAAGGACCTGTGCTTTCATCCCTTTGGATCCCAGCTGAAATTGCTAGAAGAGCTGACATAGACTCAGCAGCCACATTATTAGATACACCTTTATATCTGCTGGAAAGTGCAAATATCAAATCAGCTGATAATGCGGCAGTAAGTCAATGTATAAAGCATGCCGTTGTGGTCAAGTGGGTCAGTTGTTGTTCAGACCAAACATCTGATTGAGCAAGAAATATGATCTAAATCACTTGACCATAAGACCATAATACCATAATAATAGGAGCAGAAGTAGGCCATTCGGCCCATCAAGTCTGCTCCGCCATTCAATCATGGGCTGATCCAATTCTTCCAGTCATCCCCACTCCCCTGCCTTCACCCATACCCTTTGATGCCCTGGCTAATCAAGAACCTATCTTTCTCTGCCTTAAATACACCCAATGACTTGGCCTCCACAGCCGCTAGTGGCACCAAATTCTACAAATTTACCACTCTCTGATTATGTTTCTATGTTTCTATATTTTAAAGTAATTTCTCTGAATCTTAGTTCTAAATGGACGCCCTTCTATCCTGAAGTCGTGCCCTCTTGTCCTAGAATCCTCTACCTTGGGAAATAACTTTGCCATATCTAATCTGTTCAAGCCTTTTAACATTACGAATGTTTCTATGAGATTCCCCCTCATTCTCCTGAACTCCAGGGAATACAACCCAGGAGATGCCAGACGTTCCTCATATGGTAACCCTTTCATTCCTGGAATCATTCTCATGAATCTTCTCTGAGCCCTCTCCAATGTCAGTACATCCTTTCCAAAATAAGGAGCCCAAAACTACACACAATACTCCAAGTGTGGTCTCACAAGTGCCTTAAAGAGCCTCAACATCACATCCCTGCTCTTATATTCTATACCTCTAGAAATGAATGCCAACATTGCATTCTCCTTCTTCACCACCAACTCAACCTGGAGGTTAACCTTTAGGGTATCCTGCACAAGGACTCCATAGTCACTTTGAATCTCTGCGTTTTGAATTCTCTCCCCATCTAAATAATAATCTGCTTGTTTATTTCTTCCACCAAAGTGCATGACCATACACTTTCCAACATTGTATTTTATTTGCCACTCTTTTCCCATTCCCCTGAACTATCTAAGTCTCTCTGTTTCCTCAACACTACCTGCTCCCCCACCTATCTTTGTATCATCAGCAAATTTAGCCAAAAATCCATTAATACCGTAATGTAGGGAATGATTCTTAGTGCCAGATGTGTGGTTTGAGTATCTCAGAAACTGCTGATCTCCTGGGATTTTCACCCAGCATGGCATCGGCAGCAGTGGAAGGCAGGTGGAGCGCCACCAAACGCGGTGAGTTCTTTCTCTTTGCGTGGGATTTTTTCTTATCTTTAAACCATAAAAGATAGCTTGGAGCAGCTATCATTGGAGTGGGGGCTAGATTCAGAATGGGAACTTAGAGGTTTTGACTCAAGAGGCTTCAATGAGAAGAGGCTGATGCCAAAGAAACAGGTAAGAAGGGTAGGTTTTTCCTTTTGTCATTGCTGATTTGGTCTTGGTTGCCCATAGTATAGTGCAGACAGGATAGCAGATTGACAATGGAATGCTCCTCCACTGGATGTGGGAATTCATGGAATCTGATGGTCTCCCTGATGACTACATTTGCGGGAAGTGCAGCCAACTCCAGCTCACAAAAGACCGCATTAAGGAACTGGAGCTGGAGTTGGATGAACTAAGGATCATCCGAGAGGAAGTACAATTGATAGATTTGATTTTAGAGCAGGTGGTTAAACCCAGAGTGCAGAATTCAGGGAGTAGATGGCTGTTAACCAAGAGAAGTAAAGGGAGAAAGAAGTTAGTGCAGGGTCCCCCTGTGGCCATTCCCCTCAGCAACTGGTACACCCCTTTGGATACTGCTGAGGGAGATGACCTATCTGGACAAGGCAGCAACAGCCAGACCAATAGCACTGTGGTCAGCTCTGAGCCTCAGAAGGGTAGGGTGAAGTCAGGTGGAGCAGTAGTCATAGGGGACTTGATAGTTAGGGGGACAGATAGGAGATCTGCAGCAGCAAAACAGATGCCAGGATAGTGTGTTGCCTCCCAGCTGCTGGTGTCCAGGATGTCTCTGAGCGATTACAGAATATTCTTGAAGGGGAGGGTGTACAGCCAGAGGGCATGGTACATGTAGGTACAAATGACGTAGGCAGGAGAGGGGTAGAGGTCCTGAGCAGTAAGTTCGGGGAGTAAGGAAGGAGGCTGAAGAGCAAGACCTCCAAGGTGATAATCTCCTGATTACTTCCAATGCCACGATCTAGTAAAGGTCAGAACAGGAAGATAGCACAGTCTAAGGAGTGGCTGAAGATATGGTGCGGGCGCAGGGTTTCAAGTTCATGGATCATTGGATCCTTTTCTGGGGAAGGGGTGACCTGTACATGTGGAGTGGGTTGCACCTGAACTGGAAGGGAACCAATATCCTGGGAGGGAGATTTGCTAATGCAATTGGGTAGAGTTTAAACTAGATTTGTGGTGGGGGGGGGGGGTAGGAACCAAAATGAAGAGGCAGAGGAAGGGGTGGTTGGCACACGTAGCGACAGCTTGTAGCAAATTTGTGAGGACGGACAGGCAGATGGTAGAACAAAGAAGCACTCAGCCAGATGGTTTGAGGTGTGTCTATTTTAATGCAAGGAGTAACATAAACAAGGCGGATGAACTTAGAACGTGAACCAATACATAGAACTATGACATTGTAGCCAATACAGAGATTTGGATGTCACAGGGTTCAAGAATGGCCGCTGGCTGTGCCGAGATTTAGATGTTTCAAAAGGGACAGGGAGAGAGGCAAAAGAGCTAGATGAGTGGCATTGCTAAGCAGGGATAGTATCAAGGTTACAGAAAAGGAGGAAGTCATAGAGGGATTGCCTACTGAGTCAGTGGCAGTGGTAGTCTGAAACAGGAAAGGGGCAATAACTCAACTGGCTGTTTTTTATAGACCCCCATTAGTAATAGAGTCATCAAGGAGCAGATAGAGAGGCAGATTCTGGAATGGTGCAATAATAATAGGGTTGTTGTGATGGGAGATTTTAATGTTCCTAATATAGACTGGCATCTCCTTAGTGCAAAATGTTTGGATGGGGTAGAGTTTGTTAGGTGTCTTCAGGAAATTTTCCTGACGCAATTTGTAGATAAGCCAACTAGAGGAAAGGGTGTACTTGATCTGGTATTGGGAAATCAACCTAGTTAGGTATCACATCTCTCAGTGGGAAAGCATTTTGGAGGTAGTGATCACAACTCTATACCATAGAGCTGGAGAGGGATAGGAGCAGGAAATTAGGACAGCTAGAAGGAGCCATGAGAAGGCCTTGGTGAGCAAGATTAAGGAAAACCCCAAGGCATTCTACAAGTATGTGAAGAGCAAGAGGATAAAATGTGAGAGAATAGGACCAATCAAGTGTAACAGTGGAAAAGTGTGTATGGAACGAGAGGAGATAGCGGAGGTACTTAATGAATACTTTGCTTCAGTATTCACCAAGGAAAAAGACCTTGGCAATCGGGACATTATTGTGTACAGTTCTGGTCACCGAATTATGGGAAAGATGTCAACAATATAGAGAGAGTACAGAGAAGATTTATTAGAATGTTACCTGGGTTTCAACACCTAAGTTACAGGGAAAGATTGAACAAGTTAGGTTTTTATTCTTTGGAGCGTAGAAGGTTGAGGGGGGGACTGATAGAGGTATTTAAAATTATGAGGGGGATAGATAGAGTTGACGTGGATAGGCTTTTTCCATTGAGAGTAGGGGAGATTCAAACAAGAGGACATGAGTTGAGAGTTAGGGGGCAAAAGTTTAAGGGTAACATGAGGGGGAATTTCTTTACTCAGAGAGTGGTAGCTGTGTGGAATGAGCTTCCAGTAGAAGTGGTAGAGGCAGGTTCGGTATTGTCATTTAAAACAAAATTGGATGGGTATATGGACAGGAAAGGAATAGAGGGTTATGGGCTGAGTGCGGGTCAGTGGGATTAGGTGAGAGTAACTGTTTGGCACAGACTAGAAGGGCCAAGATGGCCTGTTTCCATGCTGTAATTGTTATCTGGTTATATGGGAGGATGACTTACAGTGGACCGAAAAGCTTGAGCATGTAGACATTAAGAAAGAGGATGTGCTTGGCATTTTGAAAAGCACTGTTAGATAAGTCACCAAGACAGGATAAGATATACCCCAGGCTACTGTGGGAAGCGAGGGAAGAGATTGTTGAGCCTCTGGTGATGATCTTTGCATCATCAATAGTGACAAGAGAAGTGCCAGAGGATTAGAAGGTTGCAAACATTGTTCCCTTGTTCAAGAAAGGGAGTAGCGATAACCCAGGAAATTATAGACCAGTGAGTCTGACTTCAGTGGTGGGCAAGTTGTTGGAGAAGATCCTGAGAGGCAGAATTTATGAGCATTTGCAGTGACATAATTTGACTAGGGATAGTCAGCATGACTTTGTCAAGGGCAGGTCATGTCTTACGAGCCTCATTAATTCTTGAGGATATAACAAAACGCATTGATGAAGGTAGAGCTGTGGATGTGGAGTATATGGAATTCAGTAAGGCATTTGATAAGGTTCCCATGCCAGGCTCCTTCAGAAGGTAAGGAGGCATGGGATCCGAGAGACCTTGCTTTATTGGCTTGCCCACAGAGGTAACGGGTAGTTGTAGATGGTTTTTATTCTGCATGGAGGACAGTGACCAGTGGTGTTCTGCAGGGATCTGTTTTGGGACACCTCCTTTTTGTGATTTTTATAAATGACCTGGATGAAGAAGTAGAAGGGTGGGTTTGCTGATGACACAAAGGTTGGGGGTGTTGTGGATAGTCTGATGGGTTGCCAGAGGTTACAGCAGGACATTGATTGGATGCAGAGCTGGCCTGAGAAGTGGCAGATGATGTTCAACCCAGATAAGTGTGAATTTGTTCATTTTGGTAGGTCAAGTTTGCTAAGAAGGCATATGGTGTGTTGGCCTTCATCAACTGTGGGATGGAGTTCAACAGCCATGAGGTAATGTTAAAGCTATATAAGACCTTAGTTAGACCCCACTTGGAGTACTGTGTTCAGTTCTGGTCACCTCGGTACAGGAAGGATGTGGATACTATAGAGAGAGTGCAGAGGAGATTTACAAGGATGTTGCCTGGATTGGAGAATGTACCTTATGAGAATAGGTTGAGTAAACTTGGCCTTCCTACTTGGAGTGACGGAGGATGAGAGGTTACCTGACAGAGGTGTATGAGATGATGAGAGGCATTGATCGTGTAGATAGCCAGAGGCTTTTTCCCAGGGCTGAAATGGCTAACACAGGAAGGCACAATTTTAAGGTGCTTGGAAGTAGGTACAAAAGGGATGTTAGGGGTAAATTTTTTACGAGGAGTGGTGAGTGCATGGAATGGGCTGCCAGCAATGATGGTAGAGGTGGATACAATAGGGTCTCTTAAGAGACTCTTAGATAGGTGCATGGAGCTTAGAAAACAGAGGGCTCTGTGGTAGGGAGATTCTAGGCAGTTTCTAGAGTGGGTTATATGGTTGTCACAACATTGTTGGCTGAAGAGCCTGTAATGTGCTGTAGTGTTCTATGTTCTATGTAGATTTCTAAAATTCTCTAGAGTTTACAGAGAATGGTATGAAAAACAAACAAAAAAAAACACCCAGTGAGTGAAAGTTCTGTGGGCGAAAATACTGTGTTAATGAGAGAGGTCAGAGGAGAATGGCCAGACTGGTTCAACCTGACAGGAAGGTGACAGTCACTCAAATAATCACACGTTACAATAATGGTGTGCAGAAGAGCATCTCTGAGCACACAACGCATCGAACCCTGCAGTGGATGGGCTACAGCAGCCGAAGACCACGAACATATTGTACACTCAGTGACCACTGTATTAGGTACTGGAAGTACCTAATAAAATGCCCACTGTGTGTACATCCATACCAGAGTTGGAGCTTGTGTTTACATTGAAAACCACAATGAGCAAAGCAATTGGTTTACGGTCACCTGCTGAATCAAATTGTGTTCCTGTCACATGAGAATATTCGGTTTCCATTAGTGTTTGGAGGATTTTGCTCCATGATTTAATTTGACTTTATAATTAGGTAGATGGTTAACGGTGGCTGAACAGAGAAATCATATCAGTCCTCCAGATTTCCCTAGTGTTTTAGTATCGTGGAATTCTCAACATTTTAAAACTGCCCTGACTTTTGAACAGATTGCTAAGGAGGATGAAATTGAGAATAGATTTCTATATTAGCTGCTTGTGTAAAACTGAGAACGAGTTCTGATAACATTGTTCCATTAAATATTTTCTTCAGGGAGTTTGCATCTTTCAAGTGGACACAATCACATGATAATGTCAAAACAGTCTCTCAGCAAACAACATCTCTGACAGTGAGTCATTACCTTCTTGCTGCCTGAACCCCCAGACATCTGTACAGAGATAAATGCTATCACTGATCCACAGATAATAGGCGGATTCCAATTTTAGGTTGTAATTGGAAATCAATTTGTTCCAGGTGAAGAGCAACTGAACTAATGCTCTGCAGCCTGCAACTGAGGCTAATATGGTAGGAAGTTGAAGGCTTTTAACCTACTTTGTGTTAAATTAGTGGATGTCAGTTGATGCTGGAAACGGAATGCTGTAATTAGGCTCAGCTTGTCCTGGCCAAGAGAGAGAGAAATAAAACATGTCTTTCCCTGGATAACTGTCCAATGCCTGAAGACGTTGGTATTTGAATATAGGTGACCCTGGACTAGGCTCACTAGCAAAGACAAGCTGTTTCTGCAACAGGGAGACACACAACTGCAACTAGTGGAATTGGGAGCAAAAAATTAAACTGCTGGTAGGAACATTTCTGGGGGGTCAAAGGGATGGACAGCATTTTAGGCTGAGACCCTGCATTGTAGTTATATAGTGCCTTCCTGTACATTTGGGTATTAAGAATTCCCAAATCACTTTACAGGCAATGAAGCATTTTTGATGGGTGTTTACTGTTATAATATGGGAAATGGAATATGCAATTTCATACCAGATCCTGTAAAGGACTATGTCGTGACATCCAAATTAATTCTAAGTGAAATAGATATAAAAGTGAATACCTCTGCCTAGGTAACTGGCCCGTCCTACACCCAGGAAACACACACACTCACAGGTACATTCACACGCATACACACTCCTACACGTGCATATACTCACACAGGCACGCACATACATACACACACACACACACACACTCACATATATGCACTCGCTACATACATATACACGTGTGTGCACATATACTCACATACAGTCACACACACGCTCACAAGCAGTCACATGCATACGTTCACATACATGCATACACTCACCCACACATGTGTACAGTCACATACACATATACATTTGCACATACAATCACACACAGACAACACACACACACACAGGCATTCACACGTATACACACACACACACACGTGCACTCATATGCAAACACACAAACACACACTTCAGCCGACAATGTCAAGCTGACCTTTTTACCTACTCTAAGATCAATCTAACCCTTCCCTCCTACATAGTGCTCCAGGTTCTATCATCCACGTGCCTATCTAAGAGTTTCTTTAATTACCCGAATGTATCTGCCTCTACTGCACTCCCAGCTGTGCATTCCACACATCCTCCTCTGTATGTGTGTAAAAAACTTACCTCTGACACCTCCCCCTATACGTTCCTCCAATCTCATTACAATTATGCCACCTGGTATTAGACATTTCTGCTCTGTATAGAAGTCTTTGGCCATCCACTCGATCAATGCGTCTTTTCATCTTTGGTGATACAAATAGGCAAGAACATAGGACTTAGACTTAAGACAGGCTAAATCGGAGACAAATAGGAGGGTAGAAATGAGTGGACACAAACCTGAAATTCATGTCAAAAGTAAAAAGGACTTTGATTATATCACTGAAGTGGTAAAGTTTTTAAATTAATTGTGATGATTGGCAATGCTCAGAATACTCCTTGGAAATGGTTACAAAGTCATTTCTTGGTCTTTTCTGTTGAACAATGGAAACAAGTTTCCATCTGTTTTTAAAGTTTCTCAATGGACTGTACATGGCAATGCAACAGGGAGAAAATTCGGCAGAAAGCTATCTGAATGCTGTTCCTGGCAGTGATACCAACTAGCCCTGAAGGAACAAACTCTATTGACAGCCTGACAGATTAGCAAGGCTCCTGTGCACATAGAGGGTTAGATTTCCAGTCTGTGGAGGTAAGCTTTCCAACAGTGAAGACAATTGGAATGCATCACGATAATTGGATTGCTCCCTGAGGTAAGAATTTTCACCCAATACTAATGGTTTTATCAGGATTTATCTGGATGTCCCTGGGAAAGTCTCAGCTTCTGTCCCTGGCATTGGTCTAATGATGAAGAGTTTTGAGAGGCTGGTGTTGAAGCATATCAGCTCCTGTCTGAATCGTGACTTGGATCCGCTCCAATTCACTTACCAAACCAACAGGTCTACAGCAGATGCCATCTTGTTGGCTCTTCACACAACCCTGGTACATCTGGACAGCAAAGGTGCATACAGCAGGATGCTTTTTATTGACTACTGCTCAACTTTTAACACCATCGTCCCCTCAAAACTAATCAGTAAACTCCAAGTCCTGGGCCTCAATACCCCCTTGTGCAATTGGATCCTGGATTTCTTCACTTGTAGACCTCAGTCAGGTTGGTTTGGCAAAAACATCTCCTTAACAATCACCATCAATACAGGAGCACTGCAGGATGTGTACTGAGTCTCCTGATCTACTCACTTTATACCTATGAATCTGTGGTTAAGTACAACTCCAACACCATATACAAGTTTGCTGACTACACCACTGTTGTGGGCTGTTTCAAAGGGGAAGATGAATTAGCATACTGGAGGGAGATTGAAAATTTGGCTGAATGGTGTCAAAACAACAGCCTCCCACTGAATATCAATAAGACCAAGGAACTGATGGTAGACTTCAGGAGAGGGAAACCAGAGGTCCATGAGCCAGCAATCATCAGAGGATCAGAGGTGGAGAGGGTCAGTAGCTTTAAATTCCAGGGTGTAACTATCTCAGAGGACCTGTCCTGGACCCATCATATAAATATAATTGCAAAGAAATCATGACAGCACCTGTACTTCCTCAGGAGTCTGCGGAGATTTGGCAAGTCATCAATAACTTTGGCAAACTTCTACAGTTGTGTGGTGGGAAGGGTGCTGACTGACTGTGTTATGCCCTGGTATGGGAACACCAATGCAGAAAACCCTACAAAAGGTAGTGAATTCGGCCCATCAGGGGTAAAGCCCTCTCAACCATTGAGCACATCTACATGAACCGGTGCTGTAGGAAAGCAGCATCCATCATCAGAGATCCTCACCACCCAGGCCATGCTCTTTCCTTTCTGCAGCCATCACTTTGAACTTTATAAACTTTGAATTGTGCTCTAAGTGACTTTGGCCATGGACTGATTGTTGGTGCCAGATGGGGTGGTTTGAGTATCTCAGAAACTGCTGATCTCCTGGGATTTTCACATACACTAGTCTCCAGAGTTTATCGAAAATGGTGCAAAATATTTTTTTTAAAGTTCAATGAGCAGCAATTTTGTGGGTGAAAATACCTTGTTAATGAGAGAGACCAGAGGGGAATGGTCAGACTAGTTCATTCTGACAGGAAGACGACAGTAAATCAAATAATCATGTCTTACAACAGTGGTGTGTAGAAGAACATCTCTGAAGAACCTTGAAGTGAATGGCTACAGCAGCCGAGAACAGCAAACGTACACTTAGTGGCCAGGAGGTAACTAGTTAAGTGGCCCCTGAGTGCATATTTCCATTCCATCACTGTTTCTGGGTCAAAGCTCTGGAACTTTCTGCCTAACAGCATTGTGCTAGTGCCCACACCTCAAGGACTGCAGTGGTTCAGGAAGGTAGCTTACCTTCTCAAGGGAATCAAAGGTCCAAGGTTCATTTTATCGTCAAGGTATGTGTGCAGAAGACATCTCTGAGATTTGTCTTCTCCAGATAGCCATAAAATACAGAAAAACCATGGAAGTAGTTGAAAGAAAGGCATCAGTCAGACCGCCCCTCGCATAAAACGAAAACGAAACAAAAACACTCAAACCCCAAACCCCAGCTCACCAATCAGCAACAAGAAAGAATGGGAAAGAACACACAATAAAAACATAGAACTGAAAGAGGCCAATATGAACTAAAGTCCAATCCATAAATATCAGAATTTTGATAACACCTCCAAGAGCATTGGCTCCTCTGAGTGCAGTGACTCAAGCCAGTGAACACTCCGAGTGCAGGGCCTCAAACCAGCAGCCCCTCCGAGTGCAGTGACTTGACTTGCAGTGGCCCTTCTGAGGGCAGTGAACACAGCCGCCTCTCCAAGAACTGCCCACTCTCCTCAATATTTGCCTCAATGTTTCAATCTTCCTGGAGAAATTGGCAAGAAATGTAGTCAATCATGTCCCCTCACCTTGTCTCTGAGCTTCTCCTCCTGCTACCTCATCCTCGCATTTCTCTCCTCTTGAGGACAGCAGAGTGCTAGCTCACGCGATCGATCTACAGACTAAGTCCCAGGCTCCAATAGTTTCAATAACAAAATTAAGATAAAAAGAATAGTTAGAAGACATAGAAAAACTGAAAAAATTGACTATCTGGAAGATGCTGCCTGACGAATTATTGTTCACTGGCGTCATTTTGACTGGAAGATACTGTATCAGGGATGCTCAGTTAAATCACAAACAAGAGAAAATCAGCAGATGCTGAAATCCGAGCAACACACACAAACTGCTGGAGGAACTCAGCAGGTCAGGCAGCATCTATGGAAATGAGTGTAGTCCACGTTTTGGTTGGTTAAATGTTGACTTAACCTGCGAAGCCGTCTTCCTTTGAATGAGAGAAATAATCAGAGTTGGACCCTAATCTCCATTATTTATCAGTTTTAAAGCAAGATGGGCACTTAACTCTCTCTGTTTCCACCATAACCCCTTCTGTTTCCGTTTGCTTGTAGTTACCTCTGACTGAACCCTGGACTGATTTTGCCAAGCCCTTATCCAGCACTGCATCGAAAATGCCTTGACAAACGTGCAGCTTGTCGGCGCAGTTGTTACAGCTGGAACCTCACACCTCTAGCGACCTGGGTTCAATCCTGACCTCCGGTGCCATCTGTGCAGAGTTTATGCGTTCTTCCTTGGGTCGTGTGGATTTTCCCCCAAGGGGTTGTGGTTTCCACCCACACCCCAAAGATATGCGAGAAGGTAGATTGACCTCAGTAAATTGCCGCAACTGAGGCTGACTCTTAAGAGTTTTGATAGCCATATAGAGAGGACAGGTTACAGTGAAATGAGTGGGGAAATAGGAGTGATGGGATTCTCTAGGAGCTATCAATGACTCAATGGGCTGAGTGGCCATGCCCTAAATAATAATGTTAGGGTAACTATGCGAGGACAAGATGAATAACCCTGGTTAAGGAACTCTTGAATTTTAGAGCAGCCCTGCCCCATTAAGGAATGTGCATCTTTTAAACAACTTCTACAAAGGGCATTGAGTTGTGATAACATCTTGTAAAATAAATAGATGTTCAAGTGCATTTGGAATAAGAAACTTGCTTGCATCTACCTCCAAGAGGACCACAACATGCCTCAGTGACCCAGAGAGCTATGTTGGCTGGAGTCAGGGTTTTATGCTTTGGCTCATGGTAGGGTCACCCATGCCAAACGGGTCAAAGGGCAGAGGACACACTAAGAGTGGTCTTCTGGTCCTCCAGGTTTGGGGGTTCAGCTCAGGCAGGGCTAACAACCCTAATAACCCTGACTGGTAAAATAAAACTGCTATGGAAATATCAATGAAGAATCCTTTTATATCTGAGTTTGACGGTATTCCTGAGTCACCACCTGGGACTCACATGACTGACAGTAGTGAAAACCGAGGGGAAGCTACTGACATGGTGAAGGAAGCTCCGAACGCTGCCAGGGAGGGACGACCTTCATTGCTGCCCTAAATTTCAGTGGTGTAATGGGCAGTCTAAGTTGCATTCTGCAAAGGGATTCGATGTCCTGAAGCATGTTTACCTCTTCAGATTTGCTGCAGCAGACAGCTTCTCTTTCTAATTTTGAAGGACAGGGTAATCTCATCGCTGCTTCTAACAATAGCGCATAATTAATGAAGCCTAGGAATGCCAGAGAGGTTGAGCTTGAATAATGACAACGAATCTGGGAAACTGCTGATCAGAGAGCCAATCACATCACCTCGAGATGGGGTGATAAAAGTCGGTGAGCTAAACTCTGCTTGCAATAGTTGTAGTTTTATTAGAGGAAAGCTGAGAGCCCATTCACTGAAACATATGGCAAAGTCTTCCTGTCAAAATGAAAACTTACATTCATAGAATACTATTAATGAAGCAAAACCTAGCAAGGCCTAGACAGAGTGGACATGGAGGATACTTCCTACCATGGGTGGGGGGTGGGGGGGCGTGGAATCCAGGACCAAAGGGCACAACCCCAGAATACAAGAATGGCCCTTTGGAACAGAGATAAGGAGGAATTTCTTTAGCCAGTGGTGAGGAATCTGTTGAATTCATTGTCACAGATGGCAGTGGAGGCCAAGTCATTGGGTATATTTAAAGCTGAAGTTATTAGGTTCTTGATTAGTAATGGTGTCGAAGTTACAGGGAGAGGGCAGGAGAACGGGATTGAAGGGGGATAATAAATCAGCCATGGCTGGATGGTGGAACAGACTGGATGGGCTGAATGGCCTAACTCTGCTGCTGTGTTTTATGATCTTAAAACACTTATCAAACAACCTATGATGCAAGTCACATAAGTGAAAATCAATAAAAAGAAATCTGCAGAGGCCACAAATCTGAAATAAAAACAGAAAATAGCAGTTCAGGCAACAGCTGTGTAAAGAGAAACATTTACATTCCAAGAGACACAAGGGGCTGTAAGTGCTAGAATCTGAAGCAACACACAGATTCCTAGAGGAACTCAGCAGGTCAGCCAGCATCTGTGGAGGGAAGTGAACAGTGAATGTTTCAGGTCGAGATATTCCATGTCTGAGACATTTTGCCAGGACTGGGAAAGAGAGAAAACAGGTCTGTTTCCATTAGCAGAGAATGGTAGGAAAACAATGGGCTGGAACAAAGGGAATATCTCAGCTAGGTCATAAGACCATAAGGCATAGGAGCAAAATTAGGCCATTCAGCCCATCGAATCTGCTGCGCCATTCCATCATGTCTGATTTATCTGTTCTCCTGTCATTTTCTCATAACCTTCAAAACCCTTAAGGCCTGCCAAGTAAGAGTACTAGGTGGAAGAGCTGCTGCAGTTAGAGTCTGCTTCCTTTTCCATGTAACATGTAATAAAGATGTGAGATGTGCCCAGAAGAACAGACTGTGCTAACAGAAAAAGAAATGACACAAAATAATAATGACTGCCATGTGCTTAGATGGAGGATGAGGTGTTGCTGTTCCTCAATCGTTTTCAGCCTTCCACGTAACAATGCCAGAGGGTACAGACAGAGAGATCAGAGTGGGAGCAGGATGAAGAATTCCCCACCATTGATCATATCTACAAGGAGACCTGTCACATGAAAGCAGCATCCATCTAGGCCATGCTCTCTTCTCACTGCTACCATCACGAAGGAGGTACAGGACTATTAGGTGCCATTTCACCAGGTTCAGGAACAGAGAGTACCCTTCAACCATCAGGCTCCTGAACCAGCCTGGATAACTTCACTCACCTCAACTCTGAACCTGCGCTCTCAGTTTTAAGGTCTCGACAACTCATGTTTTGAATATTATTATTTGCTTGTTTATTGTATTTCTTCTTTTGTATATTGCCAGTGTTTTTATGTGTAGTTTTTCATCGATTCTATTGTATTTTCACTGATTGTATTTCTTTGTTCTATTGTGAATCCCCGGAAGGAAATGAATCTTGAGGTACTATGTGGTGGCATATACATACTTAGTTAAGATATTTACTTTGAATTTTGGACTTTGAATTTTGGACTTTGAACATCTGCGGTACAAAGGGACTTGGGAATCCTCATGCAGGATTCCCTAAAGGTTAACTTGCAGGTTGAGTCGGTGGTGAGGAAGGCAAATGCAATGTCAGCATTCATTTCCAGAGGACTGGAATATAAAAGCAAAGATGTAGTGATGAGGGTTTATAAGGCATTGATCAGACAGCACTTGGAGTATTGTGAGCAATTCTGGGCCCCTTATCTAGGAAAAAAAGTGCTGTCAATGGAGAAGGTACAGAGAGAGCTCGTGAGAATCATTCTAGGAATGAAAGGTTACAAGGAGAAGGCAGGAGAATAGTGTTGAAAGGAATAATAAATCAGTCATGATGGAATGGCAGAACAGACTTGGTGGGCTGAATGGCCTAATTCTGCTCCTATGTTTTATGGTCTTATGATATCAAATGTTGGTGGTCTCAGTTGAGCGCAGACCAGATTGTTGAAATTGTGCAGGAAATGAGGTGGATGGAGACACAGGAACATAAATAGATTTGAGCAGCAGGAGACTACAGTTATATCATCCACCTATCGAGACTATAGCCTAATCTTCTAGCAAGGTATATGAAACCTAAGCCACTATTTCCACAAATAGTTGCGATCATGTCTTACTGACAGCTCAAGGAGTTGCAGCATGACAGAACACTCAATAATTTAAATGCATTTTGTTTCAAATATCTTCCAAAGCTTACTGTGACACCTTTTCCAAGCTGGGGCTTTTAATTTGAGATTTGTAGTGTCAATGTTCCATGAAAAGCATTGATATACAAATACAACTACAATGACACAGCATTGCTTATCAAATCAGGTATAAGTCTAGAATATTAGGATATTCCAGAATATTGCAGGATAAAAGTATTCCGATTAGGAATCATGATTTCTTGTGCAGCAGATGGAGCACCATGTATGACAGGTCACCATGCAGGTTTAGTGGCTTTTATGAAGAAAGGAATTCCAAGTCTGTTTGCAATTCATTGTGCAATTCATCTTCAACATCTTGCAGCCAAAAACCTCAACCAGTGACTTTTTTCAAGCATGACTCTTGTAATATCTGCTATCAACAAAATTAAAGCTCATCCATTTAGTAGAAGAATGCCTTGCCAGTTATGCTAAGATAATGATGAACTCTCGCTTCCTCACACTGAAGTGCGTTGGCTGTCAAAAGGCTGCTGCTTGAAACATTTATTTGTTCTTTTCTGACACTATGGTTGAACTTTTGCTCAAAGTCAACAAAAGCTTGGGAAAACAGATTGAACTTCTGTGCGGTGATGTGGCATACCTGGCCAATCTGCATGGCAAAATGAACGTTCGAAATATGAAACCGCAGGGTGAGAATCTCAATTTTTTTCCAGACAAAAAGTGCACTGTCCGCTTTTATCAGAAAATTGGAAATATATAAGTAAAACGTTGGGAGAATAACGTTCTCCCAAAGCAAAAATGTTTTTCAAAAATGTCAGCTTCTGTGACATATGAAGTTTCCCAGTCTTTGGAGAAGAACCTTCCTACCTTGTTGAAAGTTGCTTCAGTGCAGTGAACCACACACTCACAAAAAAATCAGAAACCGCTTGGACATTGTTACTTGTGGCGACTTTGGCGACTTACGACTTTTTCTGTCACACCTTGAGCCAGGTATTTCAGCTCTTGCTAAAAACCATCAAGCTCAAGGATCACATTTTGTTGAAGCCGCTGTACTGCACACAGATACGGTGTAAGCTAGGTTTAAAGACAAATGGAAATTTAAAACAGAATCTTTATCAAATAGAATATGGTCAACATGTTTTTACACTGTGGGTGTGTTGGAAAGTATATTGTGCCTTAGAGGGATGTTGAAAAGTAGGAAGGTGCTTTGGGGGGCATTGGGCTAAAAAAGGTTGGGAGATACTACCTTAATCTTTTCACCTTTCACCCTTAACCGATGACCTCTAATTGTAGGCTCACCCAACCTCATTGGAAAAAACCTGCTTACATTTACCCTATCTATGCCCCTCGTAATTTTGTATACCTCTATCAAAATTCACCTCAATCTTTCAACAAGGTCTCACATAGTAGGCTGGTCCATATGGTTAAAGCACGGTTTGCAAGCTGAGCTGGCAACTGCGTTCAAGATTGCTTCAGTGAGGAGGGTGGGAAGCAATGGTAGAAGACTGTTCCTCTGACTGTAGGTCTGTAACCAATAGTGTACTGCAGGGACTGGTGCTGGGACCTTTGTTGCTTGGAATTTCTGTGAATGACCTGTTTCGAATGTAGTAGTCTGATTGGTAACTTTGTTGAGGACAAACATTGGTGAGTTGTAGGTAGTGAAGAAGGTTGTCAAAGGGTACAGAGAGACATTAATCAGAAAGATTAGTTCTCTTTGGGTTAGTGATCTAGAGAGATTGGATGTGCTGGGTTAGTGGCTTGGGGAGATTGGACGTGCTGGGTTAGTTTTCATTGGGTTAGTGATGTGGGGAGATTAGATGTGCTAGGTTAGTGACCTGGAGTGAGTGGACATGCTGGGTTAGTTCTCACTGGGTTAGTGATCTGGAGAGATTGGATGTGCTGGGTTAGTTCTCACTGGGTTAGTGCCTTGGGGAGATTGGATGTGCTGGGTTAGTTCTCACTGGGTTAGTGACCTGGGGAGATTGGACGTGCTGGGTTAGTTCTCACTGGGTTAGTGACCTGGGGAGATTAGACGTGCTGGGTTAGTTTTCATTGGGTTTGTGACGTGGGGAGATTAGATGTGCTGGGTTAGTGATCTGGAGAGATTGGATGTGCTAGGTTAGTTCTCACTGGGTTAGTGACCTGGGGAGATTGGACGTGCTGGGTTAGTTCCCACTGGAGTATAAGAGATTGGAGGGGTGGTGTGAGGTGTACTATGTTATGAGGTGCATAGGTAGCGTAGATAATCATTCTTTGTCCCAGTGTGAAGATTCTAAAACCAGAGGGAATACTTAATCTAAAGGAAGAAATTTAAAGAGATCAAGACAAAGTTTTCACGTAGTAAGTGGTGGTTATACAAAATAAGCTGCCAGAAGAGGTGTTTTGAGACAGATGGAATTAGAATGCTTATCAGTCATTTGGCCAGGTCATTGGGTAGGAAAGGATTGGAGGCATATGGCCCTACTGCAGACTAATATGAATTGTATAGATAGACATTATAATTAACATGGACGAACTGGAACAAGGAGCCTGTTTCCGTACTGCACAGCTCTCTGACTGTGACCCCAATTTAGTCTCAACCTCCAGTGTGATTGTTATGGAATTTGCATGTTCTCTCTGCAACTTCATATTGATTCCAATTGGTTGTTCTGATTTCCTCCCTGATCACAAAAACACATGAGCTGGTAGTTATATTCGTCACTGTAAATTGCCCCTAAGTATATAGAGTGGAAGAATGGGATTGCTCTGTGAACTTTTATAGCCTCAATGTCCCTTCATTGTTACAAGGACCTCTTATTCCTTTATTGTTACAAGGACCTATCTTGTTCCTTTATTGTAACAAGGACCTCTCTTATTCCTTCTCTTGTTTCTTCATTACTCTGGATTGTCCACTTAAGAGCAGCAAGAACCAGAGTCGGACATCAGATTCAGCATCACTGTCCCCACAAGGGGCAAAAAATCTCGGGAATAAATGTTGGCTGCTCTTCAACAATTACTTGCCATGAGTGAATGATGTAAAATCTTGAAGAAGGACATGGATTAGATATGTACTCTCCTTCATTGGCTTGAAATTTTTCTTATCTGAATCTCCTATCCAACTAGGTTCAACTTTTAATCATCCCAAACACGTTCTATACTTTAAAATCAACCTAATTTGTATTATGCAAAGGTTCAGTGGAAATTACATGTTGAATCCAATCATAAATGTAAATCTCTGGGATCTTGATGACTGATATTTTTTATTACCTCTCAAGAAGAATTATAAACCTCATTTATTAGCTAGGTTTTCACTGAGTCTTTTCAACATTTTCAATTGAGGCTGTGACTGCTTTCTATTAATGGTAGTGTAAGTGAGGGGGCTGAATTAGTATGAGCTTGGCAGCAGTGTTGAGAAATTTCTTCTGGAAACATTACAAGGCATGGGTAGATCCCAAGGAATTCCTGGCTGTTTTCAGTGATGTGTCATTCAGTTCTGTCAGAGACATAAATCTTTGGAATTCTCCACTGCAGAGAGTTCCGAAGACTGGATGTCCCAGGTTTTCACAGGAAAAAAATCCTGGATTATGGAGGCAAAGGGTATGGGAAATAGACAGGAACGTGGAGCTGATGTCATGAATCTTTCCTCCAAGAGGACCACAAACTTGTCATGGGGTTTGGAGCCTTGTGTGCCTCAATGACTCGGAGAGCAATGCTGGCTGGAGTCGGGGCCTTGTGCTTTGGCTCTTGGTAGGGTCACCCATGCCAAACAGGTCAAAGGGTAGGGACCAGACCTCCATGTTCGGAGGAAAATTAAGTAAAAAATTAAGTGTTACGGAAACAGTAATGCAGAATCCTTCATTATCTATGTGCGATGGTATGGAGAGATGGAGTGACTTGATTGCTGCACAGAACACCAGCAGCGTAACATGCAGTGGGTAACTTGATTCATTTCCGTAGATGCTGTCTGACCTGCTGAGTTCCTCTAGCATTTTGTGCGTATTGCTCTGGATTTCCAGCATCTCATGTTTTTGAGTTGATACCAAGATTAGATTAGCTATAATCTTAGTGAATAGCAGAACAGGCTTAAGGGGCCGAATGTCTACTCCTGCTGATATCTTTTATGTTCTTTGGCTGTGCTAATTGGGCCTTTCAGTGAAATGGAGCATAGATTTGCTCTATGCATGTATGTGACCAGGAAGTTGTCTTGGGAAATCAAATTATGTTTCATTATAATTTCTTCAAAGGCTGTTTCAAAATAATAGGATTGACCTCCTGCTAGTTATTGTTCTACTGGCCCACATGGTAATTTCCAACTCAAAATCCCCCTTTAAAAAATGTGCTTGATTCACCGTACATTGCTGGGCATTCAGCCCATCATGAATGTTCTTGGAAGATTTATCCGATTACTCCCCTGCCAAATCACCATAGTCTCCCAAAACAACAGACACACAAGCAAATCTTTATAGACTGAGATTGTTACATTTGCTTTCACTCTCCATTAAGCTAGTGCATTAAAAGCTAATGAATCTTATGGTTTAATAGGAATTTGCCGACAACCATAGTGATATATAAGGCTATATTGTACTCTTGATCCTGAAAACCTGCAGACTATATGGTTGCGCTTAGCTTATAAAAATCACCTTCAACACTAATTCATGAACTTCGGGCCTTGCATCTTTATAAGGACATTTGTAACATTTATTTGTTCTGCCACTCTTCACCTTGTGACCTAAGTTGATGCAAAATCAGAAGTGACACTTGAGTCTTTACAGTCAAGGCACTATCACTTAAAGGTCTTGTCACGTTGCTGAAGCCTGTTTGCCTGTGCATCTTTGCTGTGTTATTTAATGGTAGTGAGATTAGTGAATTAATCATTCCAAAATCTGCCCTTTCTCTGGAAGTCGACCAAAAATGCCACTCATAATTCCGCCACTGTCATATGAAACTGAACTTTAAACACGTTTATCATTCTAAAACAGATTGGTGGTATAAGATAAATGCTGATTTAGTTACACTAGCTTTCAATCATTGTTTTTGAATTTGTGGACTCATTCTCTCACCCCATCTCTGTTGCTTCTTCATATCTTTATGTAAATACTCCTTCACTTGCGTTGCTTCCCGTTTGCCACGGTTCTCCCCTGAAACCTTTCTGCCTCATTTTCCCCTTTAAATATTTGGTCATAGAGACATAGGAAAGCACAGCATAGAAACAGGCCCTTTGGCCAACCTAGTCTATGCTCTGGCTGTTCAAACTCCCACTGAAGAATGCTGAGGAGTGCATCCAAAATATCCTGAAGCCTGGCACTTGGGAAGTGATATATCATAGAAACATAGAAAACCTACAGCACAATACAGGCCCTTCTGCCCGCAAAGCTGTGCCGAACATGTACTTACTTTAGAAATTACCTAGGGTTACCCATAGCCCTCTATTTTTCTAAGCTCCATGTATCTATCCAGGAGTCTCTTAAAAGACCCTATTGTAGCCGTCTCCATATCATCCAGGAATCTTAGTCTCATCCACAGAAGGTCCCTTCTGGTTCCGTAACTAATGAATCCCCTATCACCACAGCTTGTCTCTTCACCCCAATTTCCTTTTGAGTCAAAGACTTAGTGACTTTCCTATGTTAGGTCATCACCCCTGTTACTGAGGGGGCTGGCCTCAGACCGCTCTGCACTAGCTCCTTAACCCCTTTCCCCTTCCTGATTGTCACCCAGTTTCCAGGGTCCTGCACCTTGGGTGTAACTACCTTTCTCTATGTCCTATCTAACGCCCCTTCAGCTTCCTGACTGATCCGAGTTCATCCAGTTCCAGCTCCAGCTCCTTAATGTGAATTGTTAGAAACTGCAACTGGATGCACTTCTCGTAGATGTAGTCGTCAAGGACACTGGAGGTTTACCTGACTTCCCACATCCCGCAAGAGGAGCATTCCATTATCCTGCCTGGCATCTCTACTGTCCTAACTAATTAAATATAAAGAACTAAGCAACTATAAATTAGTCGCTTGAACAAATTTCCCCTGTCAGTTCAAAGTTGAAGATTTATTTTTGAAACCTCGTCTTTGGATGGTTTGCACAAATTTTCCGTCTCCTTGTATCCATCTTCAAAGTCATAGAGCCTTCCAAGGCAGGGCAGAATGATAATGGTTTATAGAGAAGAGTAGTAATAGTGGTGGTTGTGTAGTTTCCGATCACTCGAGGCACTGTCTATTGGTGGGTCTTCAGGTGGTGGGAGAGGTTGACCTGGAGTCCACATGTTCTGAAGATCTTCCAGACTTCATAATCCTACCACCTTCACCATTGGCAACGGGACTTGATCTGGGGTGTTGAGGTAAGTTTCTTTCATTGAGAATGCCTGTTGGTGACTTTGTTTAACTGATACCCAGGCAGCCACAACACAGATCTTGACAGATCGGGTTCAGGTACCAGTGGATGGAATGGAAGATGTCTGGGGACCCTTCACATCTGCGTCTGTTGTGATGCGTCCCCATCTTTCTCCTGTAGAACAGTACAGCACAGTAGCTGGCCTTTTGGCCCATGCTGTTGGTACTGACCCTGATGCCAAATTAAACTAATCCCCTTCTGCCTACTCATGAACCTTATCCTTCCATTCTCTTCATGTGTCCATCTGTAAGCCTCCTAAACACCACTATCATATCTGCATGTACGACCCTCTCTGTCAGTGCGTTCCAGGCACTCGCCACTCTCTGTACAAAAACATCCTTCACGCATCTCCTTTAATCTTTCGCCCTCTTATATTAAATGCAAGTCCTCCAGTATTTAGCATTTCTATGCTCTGATAAAGATTCTGACTGTCTACCCTTCTAGGCTTCTCATAGTTTTATAAACTTCTATCAGGTCACCCATCAGCCTCTGATGCTCCAGAGAAAACAACCTGATTTCCCCTTGAATCTAATGCAGAGCCTCACATTTTCCCTGTAACGGGACAACTTGAGCACACAATGAACACAATAATTAGTGAGTAGGGATCATCAGTCATTAACAAATTCAGAGTCATTAGTGGATGATCCTGCTGTGGCCTGTTGTTACATGAAAGGCATTGCATTAGACCTGTACTCTCACTCGTTCTCTCAAAAATCTGTTCATGTCCTCTTCATTCCCCTAGACAGATATTTGCCTGGAAATTTCAGCATTCTACTTTCCTTTAGGGATAGCTTAATGTTAGCCTTGTTGAAAAGATTAAATTAACTCAAAATCTAAAATAACACATCAGGTATTTATTTTATCTAGAGATACAGCACAGAACAGGCCCTTCCTGCCTTCATGCCTCGCCACCCCAGCAATCCCAGATTTAACCCTAGCCTAATCATGGGATAATTTATAATGACCAAATAACCTATTAACTGCTACATCTTTGGACTGTAGGAGGAAACCGGAGCACCCGGAGGAAATCTACACATTCTGCAGGGAGGACGTACAAGCTCCTTACAGATGACATCAGAACTCTAAGCTGTAATAGCATCACGCTTACTGCCATGCTACCTCAGTCAACGTCTATCATAAAACGGACATAACAAAGCAGTGCAGACCCTTTGGCCCTTTTAACCTACTTCAAGATCAATCTAAGTCTCTCCAATAGGGCCCACCGTTTTTCTTTCATCTATGTCCCGCTCTAGGAGTTTCTTAAATTGTCCTAAAGTATCTGCCTCTATCACCACACTTGGCTGAGCGCTTCAAACACCCACTGTGTTCTACCTGTGATGTCGCCCCCACACTTTTTTCCAATCACCATAAAATGATGTGTTCTGATATTAGTTATTTCCACCCTGGGAAAGGGGGCTGACCACTCTATCAGTACCTCTTATTACCTTCTATATCTCTATGAAGTTACCTCCCATTCTCTTTACACCAAAGAAAAACCCTTGCTCACTCAGCCTATTCTCATGAGACACGCTGTCTAGTCCAGGAAGCATCCTGGTAAATTTCCTCTGCACCATCTCTAAAGTCTCCACTTCTTTCCTATAATGAGGAGACCAGAGTTGAACATGATACTCCAAGTGTAGTCTGACCAGAATGTTATACAGCTGCAACATTACATTGAGGCTCTTGAACCCAATCCCTTGATTGATGAAGGCCAACACACCATATGTCTTCTTAAGCACCCTATCAAATTGAGTGGCAAGTCTGAGAGGTCTGTGATGTGACCCCAAAAGCCCCTGTTTCTCCACAATGCTAATTCTGCCATTAACTTTGTCCTCTGCCTTCAAGTTCGAGCTTCAAAAGTGTATCACTTCACACTTTTCTGGACTGAACTCCAGCTGCCACTTCTCAGTCCATCTCTGCATCCTGTCAATAGCCCGTTGAAACCTACAACAAACTTTTTGACTACCCAGCCACCAATCTTCACGTTATCTGCAACTTACCAACCCACCCTTCCACTTCCTCATCCAAGTCGTTTCTAAAAATGACGAAGACCCATGGTCACCAACCTCCATGCAGAGTATGCTCCATCTACTGCCACACCCTGCCTTCTGAATGCAAGCCACACAGTCAGCTTTCCCTGGATCCCATGCCTCCTGACTGCCTGAATGAGACTAGCATGGCAAACCTTATCAAACACCTTTCTAAAATCTATATATGCCAACATTCATTTGATCAATTTGTGTTTTGTCAGTTCCTCAAAAATTCAATCAGGCTCCTGAGGCACAACCCCCTCCTGATAAGGCATAAAGCCATGCTGACTATCCCTGTGGAAAGAAAAACAATTATCAGTTTATATCTAAGATTCTTCGTCCCTTATGATATGACCCAGCACTGTTGATTTGGTTTGTGTTCCTAATGTGAAAATGCAGTTGGAAATTATTCTTTCCTAGTCCACACTTAAATGCATAAGGCCATAAGACATTGGAGCAGAATTAGGCCAATGGCCTATCGAGTCTGCTCTGCCATTTAATTATGACCGATCCTTTTCTCCCTCCTCAGCCTCATTCCCCAGCCTTCTCCCCATAACCTTTGATGCCATGTCCAATCAAAGACCTATCAAACTCTGCCTTTAAAACACCCACTGACCTGACCTCCACAGCTGCCTGTGGTAACAAATTCCACAAATTCACCACCCTCTGGCTAAAGGAATTTCTCCACATCGCTGTTTTAAATGGACTCCCCTCTATCCTGAGGCTGTGCCCTCTTGTCCTAGACTCCCCCACCATGGAAAACCTCCTATCCACATCTACTCTGTCCAGGCCTTTCAACATTTGAAAGGTTTAAATGAGATTCCTCCACATCCTTCTAAATTCTTGCAAGTACAAAACCAGAGCTATTCCTCGAATGATAACCCACTCATTCCCCAATCATCCTTGTGAACCTCCCCTCTAATGCCAGCACATCTCTTCTCAGATGAGGAGCCCAAAACTGTCCTTTATTAGTATTGGAAGTTCTAGCCATTCATTCCCATCTCCCCGCTGCCACTTCAAAGTTCAAAGTAAATTTTATCAACGAAGTCCAAATGTATACGTCACCATGTACAATCCTGATTCATTTTCCTGTGGGCGTACTCAGCAAATCTATGGAATAGAAACTTTATCAGGATCAATGAAAGATCAACCAGAGTGCAGAAAACCACAAACTTTGCAAATGCAAATATAAATAAATAGGAATAAATAATTAGAACAAGAGATAATATGATAAAGAGTCCTTAACGTGAGAATTGGTTGTGGGAACATCTCCATGGATGGCAAGTGAGTGTAGCAGTTTACTACAGTGTGGCACATTCAACTCCTCCTTTTCCAACACTGATATCCAGTGTCCTAAAAGAGATGTAGATGGTGGCATGTGTGTTTAGTTCAATATGGAACGGTGCAAGAACTCTGTGCTGGTTTCCAGATACTGCTCATCGCTAGTGGAGTTTGTGACTGTTCGATGCAGACCAGTTTATTTACCACGGGAATTCACCTCTGTCCTCATAGTCAGTGTCAACATTCCCCCCAGACTAATGCTAAGGAGGCACTCTGAACTGTATGGGGTTATTAGCGAACAGCAGAACGCATACCCTGATGGACTGTTTATTATTGCTGGAGATTTTAACCACGCGAACCTTAAGTCAGTGCTCCCCAAACGCCATCAGTATGTGGATTTTGCAATGAGGGGGGAAAACGTGTTGGACCTGGTTTACACAAACATCCCCGACGCATACCGGCAGAGCCCCACCCCCATCTCGGATACTCAGACCACATCTCTGTTATGCTAATCCCAGCATACAGACCGCTCGTCAGGCGCTCCAGACCAGTTCAGAAGCAGGTGAAAACCTGGCCAGCAGGAGCCATCTCTGCTCTTCAAGACTGCTTTGAGCACACTGACTGGCACGTGTTCAGGGAGGCTGCAACCGATGGCAACTCTACCAACTTAGAGGAGTTCACGGCATCAGTGACCAGCTACATCAGCAAGTGCTTCGACGATGTCACTGTGTCCAAGACCATCACTACACACGCTAACCAGAAGCCATGGATGACCGCGGAGGTGTGTGCACTGTTGAGGACCCGTGACTCCGCCTTCAAAGCCGGCAACAAGGCAGCCCTAACAACAGCAAGGGCCAAGCTGTCCCAGGCTATCAGAGAGGAAGAGCGTGCACACGTCCAGCGAATCCACAGCCACTTCCAGGACAGCGGTGACATGCGGCATATGTGGAAGGGCATTCAGGACATCACCAGCTACAGGACAACATCACCTGACTGTACGGGTGATGCCTTCCTCCCAGATGCACTGAATAACTTCTACACTAATTTTGAGGCGGAAAATGATGTAGCGGCGAGGATGTCCACCCCTCCTCCAAATGACCAGGTGCTGTGTCACACTGTGGCCGATGTGAGAAGAACCCTGTGCAGGGTCAACCCACGGAAGGCTACTGGACCAGACAATATTCATGGTAGAGTGCTTAGAGGATGTGCAGACCAGCTAGCAGATGTTCTCACTGACATCTTCATCATCTTGGATGGTGATGTGGAGATATGTCTCTACCAAAGGAGGTGTAAGGCATTCTTTCCCTCCGCTACCCTGCAGGCCATCCTTGGGCAAGGTGTAGCACCTGCTTCGTCCCCTGATTGGGATCACGTGAAGCCATGGTAGCAGCTGGAGGATGGTTGTTTGAGCAGCTGGTGCATACAGAAGTCCTGGTTATGCAACCACTGACAGCAGGCAGACAATCTCTGAAGAGTATTGCTAATGGCTAGGATCCATCTTGTAAAGACAAGAAAATTGCAGATGTTGGAAATCCAGAGCAACACACACAAAATGCTAGATGAACAGAGCAGGTCAGGTATCATCTAAGGAAAAGAGTTAACAGTCAATGTTTTGAGCTGAGACCCATCTTCAGGACTCATTCAACTGATGAAGAGTCTTGGCCTGAAATATCAACTGTATTTCCTTTTCTATAGGTGCTGCCTGACCTGCTGAGTTCCTCTAGCATTTTCCATGTGTTGTAAAGCCACTGCCCAGAAGAAGGCAGTGGCAAGCCACTTCTGTAGACAAATTTTCCAAGAATAATAGGTAGACCATGATAGCCTACATAATATGACTTGGCACATGATGATGATGATGATGATGATGACGATGGTCTCCACTTTCTTTTCGGGCAGTGTTGGTCTTTGGGCTGAAAAAGTCTGTTCCGTGCTCCAACTCTAAATGAAAAATTAAATAAAAATAAATTATTTTTATCTTTCTCTGTGTAATTACACAGAAAAAATGTTAATATTAATTTGCTAGTTCAAGTATATAAAGTGCTTACATTCTTGCTTTATTTCCCACTGCGCACTGATTCTCTGCTCCCTCACTCTACTTGGATAATACGTAAACCTGCTACTTTGTTAATGCATTTTTTGGGATGTTGGGATTGCCAAGAAAGCCAGAATTTAATGTACATCCCTAAGTGACCTTGAGCGAGAGGCTGGTAGGTGGTCATCTTGAACCACTGTCCTTCCTTCTGGAGAAGATACTGTCTCAACTCTGGTCAAGGTGATGGCAAATAATCAAACAATTTCCAAGTCAAGGTGGGGTGTGACTTGAAGAAGAACCATCTTGTGGTGGTGTCCTCCGTCTCCTGCTGCCATTGTCCTTCTTGAAGGTGGAAGCCAGATGTGGCACATGTTAGAAACTGCCACTGAAGGAACTGAGATGGATATCTTCAAGGCATTAAGCTGTAATTAGGGTCGATAAGGCATTGGTCAGACTTCACTTGGAGTTCTGTGAGCAGTTTTGGGCCCCTTATCTAAGAAAGAAAGTGCTGACATTGGAGAGGCTCCAGAGGAAGTTAATGAAAATGATTCTGGGAATGAAAGGGTTAACATATGAGAAGCTTTTGATGGTCTGGGCCATTACACAGTTTAGAAGAATGAAGGTGTTATCTTATTGAAACCTATTGAATATTGAAAGGCCTAGATGGAGTAGACATGGAGATAATGTTTTCTATAGTGGGAGAGTCTAGGACCAGGGTGCACGGCCTCAGAATTCAAGGACATCTCTTTAGAACAGAGATGAGGAGGGATTCATTTAGCCATTGAGTGGTGAATCTGTAAATCTCTGGAGTTTAATGTCACAGTTGGCGCAAATGGCGGAGACTTAATGGGCTGAATGGCCTAATTCTGCCCCTATGTCTTATTATCTTATGGCATTTGTACCCACACTCTGATGAAGGGAATGAATGGTCAGTGTGATGGATTAAGTAGTTTCTTTGTCTCAAATTTTGTTTGAGCAGGTAAGAGTCTTCCATCATGCACCTTACTCATTCTTTGCACATAGTGCAAAATTCTTTCAGTGTCTCACTACATAACACACAGTCTCTGTCTTACTTTTACAGATATAGTATTGTTTGACTCATCCATTTGAATTTCTGGTCGATGGATGATCCCCAGAATGTTGTTGAAAGTCAGCCATGGTAAATTCACTGAGTGCCATCAGTACTCTCTTGCAGGGGACAAACATACAGACAGACAGACATACTTTATTGATTCCGAGGGAAATTGGGTTTCGTTACAGCTGCACCAGCCAAGAATAGTGAAGAAATATAGCAATATAAAACCATAAATAATTAAATAATAAGTTAATCATGTTAAACATCCCTAAAACTACCATGGGCAGTATGGTGGTATAGCAGCTGATGTCTCAGGGTTTGATTCCTGCCCCTGTTTGTAAGGAGATTTTACACTCTCCCCGTGACCACATGGGGTTCCTCTGAGTGCTCCGGTTTTCTTCCACATTCCAAAGAGATACGGGTTAGTGTTAGTGAGTTGTGGCAATGCTGTGTTGGTGCCTGAAGTGTGTCAACACTGTGGGCGATCACAAGTCACACAGATGGCACAGTTTACTGAATGTTTCAATGTATATGGCACCAATTTTCCTAATCTCTTTAATCTTCGCCCTAAGTGTTGCTCACCACACCCGTCTTCCATTCCTGAGTGTGCTATAGACTTTGTTCCCTGTAGGTATCTATAGTAGCAAGTTTAGTCTTCTCACTAATCTCTGGGTAAAAAAAAAACATTCTTCTGAATCCTAACCTCCAGAGATTCTGCAAGTGCTGGAAATCTGGAGTAACACACACACAAATGCTGGAGGAACTCAGCAGGCCAGGCAGCGTCTATGGAGAGGAATAAACAGTCAACATTTTGGGCTGAGACCCTTATTCCTCCCAGAAACTGTCTATCTATCTACCCCATCAAAACCTTGCAGAATACCCATGATGTTGACCTGAGGAAGAATATTTTTCATTTATCAGGTGACTGGAATCTGAGGGGGTGAGGGAGTAGACACTCTCATGACATGTATGAGTTCCTGAATGAGAACTTGTATCACCAAGGCACAGAAGGCTACAAACCAAGTGGGCATAAATGGGATTAGTTTGGATGATGAACATGGACTACAGCGCACAGTGAGGACTGCCGAGCGCATTATTGGAGCCTCCCTGCCCTCTATTGTGGACCTGTACTCTTCCAGGTTGAAGAAGAGGGCGGGGAACATCATAAAGGACTCCTCCCATCCTGCGCACGGACTGTTTGATCTGCTTCTGTCTGGTAGGCGCTTCAGATCCCTCCAGACTAAGACTAATAGGCACTGGAGAAGTTTTTTTCCTACTGCGGTCACTTTGCTGAACAGTTAACTGCCGGTTAACTGTCGGCTAACAATTACTTGGATTGCACTACCTGTATGTATAATCTATATTTTCATTTATATTTATCATTATTATTGTTATGAGCAGAGAGACAACATCTGCCGGAAGTTAATTCCTTGTATGTGCATAGGTACTTGGCGATTAAAGTCTGATTCTGATTCTGATTCTGATTCTGGATATGATGGGTAAAAAGGTCTGATTCTGCACTCTATGACCTTGCTTAATTGTTCTTGAGCCCCTACTCACCCACCGCAGTCCCATTGTGACCTATTTTCAAAATTTAATTTCATTAACTTCCATGGAGTCATGGATCAGACCACAGCACACAATATCTACCACACATACTTGGAGTATGTGACACAGAATAAATTTGATCATCCTATTCCCATCATGGTTTTAGAATCACTTGTTTTTGGCCTAGTTTGATTGGGTTCAAATTCAACATTTAAGAGACAAGTACATAGATGGGAGGAGTATGGAGGGTTATGTTTCAGGAACAGGTCGATGGGACTAGGCAGAATAATAGTTTGGCACAGACTGAGGTGGATCACAGGGTCTGTTTCTGTGCTGTGGTACTCTATGACTCCAAAAGAAATCATGTTTCCACTCATACACAAACTGATTCTAATAGTCTATGTCATTCTGATTTATTTTGAGAACTAAGAACAACTTCATCTTCTGCTCCAGGCTTGCACCATTCAAACAGGATAAGCTAGCAAGCTTTTGAAAGTGGGAACTGAAAATGGGAATCTAGGGATGGTTTATCTGTGTTTTGAAAGCTATACTGTGGGGAAAATATTGTGGAAAAAAACCCCAAAAAAAGCTGGAAATAAAAAAAAAATGCAGAAAGCTGTTCCCTTCCCTAGTTCTGAAAAATCTTTGGCCTAAAAGAAAATGCTCTGTTTAGCTTCCCATTGGTGCTGCCTGGCCTGCCAAAATGTTCTGTTTTTCTTTGTAGTAAATGGCATAGAGTTGGGTCACATTGCCCTTTCTAGGCCATTCTGCCCATCAGTCTGCACACACTATCAACTATCTTGTACACTGGAATCTTACATTAACTCCATTGTCGATTCTTCCAACATGATCTTCATTCTCACCTCAAATTCTAGCATTCACCTGCACACTAGAGTAAATTTACAGTGGCTGATTAACCTACTAATTAACCACTTTCCTTTGAGAAGAAATCAAGGCACCCACACAGTCACAATGAGAACAACCAAACTCCATTCAGACAGCATGCAAGGTCAGAATTGAACTGGGATCTCCAGCATTCCTGGATGGTAGTTTTACCAGCTCTGCCACTGTGCCCACTGTAACTGGTTGAACATTGCTGAGTCAAAAGACGTGTGTCTTGCTCAATTATTGTCCGTCACTCACCCACCATCACCCTCCCCAACTATAATCCCACGCAGACCAGCCATATGTCAGATTAGAACAATATAGAAAAATATTATATCATTCACCTCAAAACAGAAATTTGATGGTGAAAGTTGAAAGCGATCTGGGGTTGTTATACATGTCATTTAAAGTCAGCTTGCAAATGCAACATACAACTAGGAAAGCAAATTGTATGCTGACTTTTATTATGGTGGGATCTCAGTGTATCAATGAAGATAATTTACTGTAATGATTCAAGCTATCTCCAGGGTTCTCCTCCTGAGAACTGTTTGTAACCTGTACTGTCAGTCAGAAGCAGATAAAAACAGAGCATCACAGAAAAAGTGAGAGCAAGCAGGTGGGGTAAGAATGCCCGCCATTGAGTAAGCGAGTGAGTCTGCTCGTTTTTTTCCCGGTTTCATCTAGCTCTCAGGTGTGGGGAGAGAAGGCACACAGAAGTGTTCCTTTCTCATCAGGCAGTAGACATCTACAATCCCATCCCCACCCATCCTGATGGTCTCCCACACATTCATTTGTATGCATGGGTTCTCCATCAGTTTTGAGAGGACCTGTATAAACCCCTGGTAAGACCTCACTTGTAAGTATAATATACATCTTTACCCAAAGAAGGATTATACTTAACATCAGGGCAATGCAACGGAGATACAGTTCACTGCTTTCCAGAGTGGTGAGTTTACCTTACAAAGAAGAATGATGTAGACAAGGCCTTTAATCTTTAGAGTGTTGAAGAATGAAAGGAGATCTCACTGAGATTTCCAACAAGCTTTACAATGTTCAATCTGCTAGGTCGAAGGGAGGCTGTTTAACTTGACTGAAGCATCTAGAGCAGGGCTCACAGTCTGGATCAAAGCTCAAAGTAAGGTCAAAAACTTGATGAGCTGAACGTTGAGTGATCAGTTCTGAGGTCTTTCTGGAGCCATTGAATTCCAGTTTTTCTTTTGGATGATTCACCATGTTCATAGTGTTCTATAAATGTGCCCCCGTCATCAGATTTCTGAACAATCCACAAACTCAATATTCCCCCTTGGCACTAGTTATTTATTTATTTGACACATACAACAAGCAGGATGAACTCAGCAGGTCAGGCAGCATCCATTGAAAGGAGCAGTCAACGGATGCTGCCCGACCTGCTGAGTTCATCCAGCTTGCTATACGTATTGATTTGACCGCAGCATCTGCAGTGTACTTTGTGTTTACTATTTATTTATTTGTCTGTTTGTTTATTTTTTTTATTTCTGTGATTTACAGTCATTTTTATGCTGCCACAAAACAACAAATTTCACAACAATGATAATGAACTTGATTCCGTTGTTGCTCATTGGGTCAGTAAAAGCCCCTTCCATTTTCAATAATCATTCCCAGTCATATTTTTCCTGGTGCAGTATATCATCATTAAAGATCGATCCCGTTAAAGAAAGACTTAATAATGAATAATTAAAGTTTATAGCACCGAGTCCCATTTGAAAGTTATCATATAGTTCAGAAAAGATTAGCTAATTTTAATAATTAATACAGTTGTACTTTCTTCTCTTGGACAAGAGTTTCAATGTCATTAGAATGCAGAATGAAGAAAATCTCTCCAATCCAAGTCCTCATCTTTTCATGGTTTGACAGAGTTATGATTTTCCTCCACATATCTTAAGGTGGCCAGTCCTCTGAGTTAGTCCTCCGAAGCAACACAGCTCATTCTCCAGTCTAAACTTGTTGACCATTCTCCCCTAAGTTTTTAGTTATACCATTAAAGATGGTTATTTAAAACTGGGAAGCTAAAACTGCAGGGTACCTTTCTCTTCTGAAGGGTTTTGGAAGTTATATCATCGGCAGTGTACAAAGAGGCTGTGGATAATTATTTTCAAGGTTGGGGAATTGAGGGTAATGGGGAACTGACAAATAAGATTGAAACAACACGCACAAAATGCTGGTGGAATGCAGCAGGCTAGGCAGCATCTATAGGAAGAAGTACAGTCGACGTTTCAGGCCGAGACCCTTCGTCCTGAGCACTTTGTGTGTGTTGCTTGAATTTCCAGCATCTGCAGATTCCCTCGTGTTTGCGTTTTTAAAATAAGATTGAAACCTGGGCAGATCAGCCAAGGTGATGTACTGAATCTGTGAAGTTTGTTGTGACAGAGGGCTGTGAAGACCAAGTCATTGGGAGCTTTTTAGGCAGGGACTGAGAGGTTCTTGAATGATTAGAGAGTTAGGGATTATGAAGAGAGAGTGGAAGAATATGTTACAAAATCAGTCATGGTTCAATAGCAGAGCAGACTGGGTGGTCTAATTGGTCTAATCCTGCTTCTGTATCTTCTACAACCTTCAGTTCTACAACTCACTTTAAAGGACTTTACAACTTATATTCTCATATTAATTATTTTTTTTATTTAAAGTTTGTTTTCTTTTGCATATTGTTTGTCCATCTTGGTTTATGTATAGCTTTTCATAAATTCTACTGTATTTCTTTGTTTTCATGAAAATACCCGCAGGAAAATGAATCTCATGGTTGTATCTACCGACATATATGTAGTTTGATAATAAATTTACTGTGACTTTGACTGCATATTTTACAGGATGCTGAATGGCCATTTCCTACTTCTGGTTTCTTATGTTCTGATTAACTTACTCCTTTCCCCACCTTAATTAAGTATATCATAGAGTTATAGAGTGATAGGAGATTACAGCACTCAAATAAGCCCTTTAGCCCATCTAGTCTGTGCCAAACCTTTTAAACTGCCATTGTAAAACTCCCATCTTTGTTTACAAATCCTTCAATTTGCTGCTGTCTATCAGGCCTGATTAGAGTGGATGTGGAGACGGTTTGCTTCTGTCTGACCGGACTGGTTAGAGTGGATGTGGAAAGGATTTTTCCAGAAGGGTGAGAGTCTGGAACCAGAGGGCATACCCTCAGAAGTAAAGTTTGTCCCCTCAGAATAAAACAGAGTTTCTTCAGCCAGGAGGTAGTGAATCTGTGGGATTCATTGCTGCAGAGGCCAAGTCTTTGGGTATATTTAAAGCAGAGGTTGATAGGTTCTTGATTAGTAAGGGTTTCAAAGATCGTGGAGAGAACAAGGAAAAATGAACATAAGAATATAAGAAGTAGGAGCAGGAGTAGACCATCTGGCCGTTGAGCCTGCTCCGCCATTCAATAAGATCATGTCTGACCTGACCATGGACTCATCACCACCTACCTGCCTTTTCCCCATAACCCTTAAATCTCCTACTATGCAAAGATCTATCCAACCTTGTCTTAAATATATTTACCGCAGTAGCCTCCACAACTTCATTGGGAAGAGAATTCCACAGATTCACCACTCTTTAGGAAAAGCAGTTCCTCCTCATCTCCATCCCAAATTTACTCTTCCGAATCTTGAGGCTATGTCCCCTAGTTCAGTCTCATCTACCAGTGGAAAAAACTTTCCAGCCTCTACCTTATCCACCTCTTTCATAATCTGATATGTTTCTATAAGATGATTCCAGCAGCAAGTACAGTTCTAGGCGACTCAATCTGTCCTTATTGTCCAAACCCCTCATCTCTGGAATCAACCTGGTGAACCTCCTCTATACCGTGTCCAAAACCAGTATATCCTTCCTCAAGTAAGGAGACCAGAACTGCATGCAGTACTCCAGGTGCGGCCTCACCAGTAGCCTGTATAGCTGCAGCATGACCTCTCTGCTCTTAACTTCAATACCTCTAGCAATGAAGGCCAACATTCCTTTTGCCTTCTTGATAGCCTGCTGCATTTGAAAATCAACCTTTTGTGATTCATGCACAAGCACTCCCAAGTCCCTCTGCACAGCAGCATGCTGTAATTTTTTATCATTTAAATAATAATCTGCTCTTTAACTTTTTTCTTCCAAAATGGATGACCTCGTATTTACCAACATTGTATTCCATCTGCCGGACCCCTGTTCACTCACTCAAGCTATCTATATCTCTCTGCAGACTCTCCGTATCTTCTGCACAATTTGCTGTTCCACTCAATTTATTGTCATCAGCAAACTTAGATACATAACGCTCGGTCCCCTCTTCCAGATCATTAACGTATATCGTGAACAGTTGTGGGTCCAGCGCAGACCCCTGTGGCACACCGCTCACTACTGATTGCCAACCAGAGTAACACCCATGTATCTCAACTCTCTGCTTTCTGTTAGTTAACCAGTTCTCTATCCATGTTAATACATCACCCTCAACTCTATGCATCCTTTCTTATGGATAAGTCTTTTATGTGGCACCTTATCAAAAGCCTTCTGGAAATCCAAATTAATAATGTCCATCTGTTCCCCTCTATCCACTGCGCTAGTTATGTCCTCAAAGAATTCCAGCAAGTTTGTCAAACAGGACCTGCCTTTGCTGAATCCATGCTGTGTCTGCCTGATGGATCCATTTCTTTCCAGATGCCTTGCTATTTCTTTTTTAATGATAGCTTCAAGCATTTTCCCAGCTACAGATGTTCAACTAACTGGCCTGTAGCAACCTACCTTTTGCCTATATCCTTTTTTTGAACAGTGGCATGGCATTCACCATCTTCCAATCCGCTGGGACCTGCCCAGAGTCCAGAGAATTTTTGTAAATTATCACCAAACCCTCTACTATAACTTATGCCATTTCTTTCAGTACCCTGATATACATTCCATCAGGACCAGGGGCTTTGTCTATCTTCAGGTCCACATGTTTGCTCAGCACTACATCTTTAGTGATAGCTACGGAATCAAGGTCCTCATCTCCCATTGCATCCATAATATCACTCTTTGGCATGTTAGATGTGTCCTCGCTGTGAAGGCCAACACAAAATAGTCATTCAAAGTCTCAACCGTTTCCTCATTACCCAGTATCAATTTCCCCTTCTCATCCTCTAAGGGACTGATGTTTACTTTAGCCACCCTTTTCCTCTTTATATAATAATAAAAATTTTTGCTATTCGTTTTTATATTTTGTGTTAGTTGATTTTCATAAGCTAGCTTCCCTTTCTTTATTGCTCGCTTCATGGTTCTTTGTTGCTTTTCAAAGTTTTCCCAATCTTCCAGTTTCCCACTACTCATGGCGACATTGTATGCACGAGCTTTTAACTTGATGTCTTCTTTTATTTCCTTAGTTAACCAAGGCTGGCTCTCCCCACCTTTGCTGTCCTTGCTTTTAATTGGAAATACTTTTGTTGAGAGGGGTAATAAATCAGCCAAGACTGAATAGCAGAGCAACTTCAAGGTGCTGAATGGCCTCTGTATACTTCTATGCCTTATTTATTTCGAAGTACAGCACGATTACAAGACCTTCCAGCTCAGTGAGCTACCACCGCCCGATTACACCCAATGAATCTACTAACACATACGTTTGTGGAATGTGGGAGCACCTGGAGGAAACCCATGTGGTCACAGGGAGAACGTGCAAACTTCTTACAGACAGCAGCAAAATTGAACCTGGGTTGCTAGCGCTGTGATAGTGTTACACTAGCCACTATGTAACCATGCTTCCTTTTCATCTTTCTATCTTTACAGTCCTTTCTATCCATTCAACTTCATCCGATATTGGTCAAATCAACAGAACGTTGAAGAGTATAGCGGAGGAGCAGTCCCTTTAGCCTACAATATATGTGTGGACCACGATGCTATAATCTAATCCCATCTGCCTCCACATGATCTGTAGTATCCCACTATTCCATGACTGCTTAAATGCTTCTTAAAGATTGCTATTGTCATTAGTCCTGATGAAGGGCCAAAACGTCAACTGTACTCTTTTCCATAGATGCTGCCCGGCCTGCTGAGTTCCTCCTGCATTTTGTGTGTGTTGTTCTGGATTTCTATCATCTGCAGATTTTCTCTTGTTAAAGATTGCTATTATATCCATTTCTAACAACTTTCATGGCAACGTATTACCAGCACCTAACACACTCTGTGTAACAAATTTGCCTCACAAATCTCCTTTAAACTATCCCTGTCTCAACTTAACTCCATGCCTTTTAGTATTTGACATTTCTACTATTGGAGAAAGACTCTGACTATCTACCTTATTTAAAACATAACATAATTTTATATACTTTATCAATTCACCCTCAGCCTCCGATGTTCCAGAAAAAAACAATCCAACCTATCCTTGTGGCAAATCACCCCGATTCAGACAACCTCACCCGATTCTGCACCGACTCCAGAGCTCCACCCTTCCTGTGATGTTGGGCATCACGGCAGTGTGATGGGCAGCGCAGTATCGTAGCGGTTAGAGCACAGCTTTACAGATCACCATTTGGGGTTCAATTCCCACTGCTGTCTGTAAGGAGTTTGTACATTCTCCCTGTGACTACGTGGGTTTACTTCAGGTGCTCCAGGTGTTCCACAGATTAGAGTTGGTGAGTTGTAGGCATGCTATATTTGCACCAGAAATGTGACAGCACTTACAGGCTGCCCCCAGGACAATGCTTGCCAGATTTGATTTGACCTAAAGGACACGTTTCACTGTACGTTTCAATGACTCAATATATTTGTGACAGAATAAGCTAATCTTTACAACTATGATTAGACCACCTTTGATGTACTACATTCAATTCTGGTATTAAAGATAATCGTTACCTTTAATGCATTGACCAGAATACCTCAATGGTGGTCTAACCAAAGTTTTATAGAGATGCAATTGATTTTCTGACTTTGATTCTTCAAAGTGTTCAAGGAAACAAAATAACAATAGCTTCCAGGCCTCTCTGTTCCTTGCTCAACCCCAAGATTAATTACAATAATACTGAATTGAATTCAATTGAATTGACTTTATTTCCTATGGCTGCTTTGCCTTCAATTACAGACAGATTTTGAATTTTCTGTCATAGCTTGTTTATGTGGGAGAAAGAATACTTTGCAGAGGGAATTTTCCAGACATCTTTTCCCATGTTTTCCCAGTTTCCTGCCTCTCTCTAGCAACCATGTGCAGAGATCCATATTATCATGTGGCACTGTAAGTGTAGTGGTTAGCACAGCACTTCAAAGTACAGACAACCAAGGTTCATTTCCCGTCACTGCCTGTAAAGAGAAGTTTGTACCTTCTCCCTGTGACCACGTGGATTTCCTCCCACAGTCCAGCATGTAAGATAATTGTTCATTGTAAATTGTCCCGTGATTAGGCTAGGATTAAACCGTGGTCTCGTAGAGTACTGTGGCTCAAAGGGACGGAAGGGCCTATTTCCACATTGTACTTCAATCAATAAATGATTAAGTGCTCTTACAACAATGGAGACATAATAGACCGCAGATGCTGGAGTCTGGAGCAAAAAATAAAACTACTGGAGGAACTCAATCGGGCAGGCAGCATCCCTGGAGAGAAATAGATAATCCATGTTTCCATTTGAGACCTACATCTCATCAAAAGTGTCGACCAAAAACATTGACTGCCCATTTCACCTCATAGGGCAGCATAATAGCGCAGCTGTTAATGTAATGCTATTACAGCTCCCGTGACCTGGGTTCAATTCCCACCGCTGGCTGTAAAGACTTTATACATTTTCCCCTTGACTATCAGGGTTTCACATTCTCTCCTTGACCATGTGGGTTTCCCATTCTCTCCTTGACCATGGGGGTTTCCCATTCTCCCCTTGACCATGTGGGTTTCCTTCGGGTGCTCACGTTTCCTCCCTCAGTCCAAGTATGTGCTGGTTGGTTGGTTCATTGGTCACATGGGTGTAATTGGGTGGCCCAGGCTTGTTAGGTTGGAAGGGCCTGTTAACAGGCTGTATCTCTGAATTCCACTCGACAGAATCTGCCCGTGCCGATGAGATTATCCAGCAGCTTGTGGTTTGTATTCCTTTAACAGTAGTTGCCTTTCTTTGATAAGTTGTGGTGAATTAATATCTGTAAAGATGTTTCATGAAGACTGTCAGAAGGACAGCTAATTAAGATGGCACCAAGCTGCAATGTTTGTTGATGCTGAGGGCTCAGACTTTAATGATTTTTAAGGTTTGTGGGGATGGGAAAGGGACTTGTTTTGCTGTTGCTGCTTCTGTTGTTCTACTGAACATTGTGGACATGTTAAGTCGGTGCTGGAGTGAGTGGTGACACTTGCGTGCTACCCCAGTGCATCCTTGATTGTGTTGGTTGCAAGCACAAGCAACACATTTCATTGTATGTTTTGATGCACATGTGAAAAATGAAACTCACTTTCAATCTGAATCTGAATCAGATTGAGGAAGAAAATTCAAGAATTGTGAAGTCATACAGCAGGCAAGCAGACCTACAACCTACTGAGTCCACATGGACCATAAATCATCCTGTTACCTTATTCACGTTTTATTCTCCTCCTCGCTTTCCCAGTAACTCCATGCAGATTCTACCACTCATCAAGACACTTAGGCCAATTTACACCAGCCTAATAACCTACCAACACTTATAACTTTGAGTTGTGGGAGGAAATGGGAACACTTGGAGGAAGCCAGTAGAATCACAGGGAGAATATGTAAACTCCATTAAGATAACAACGTAGTGAAGGGAGCCAATAGATGGCAGAGGGAAGGTGTTCCATAAATTCCATTGTTTGGACTTCGTAACTTGAAGGGGTGGATGACCAATTATACAACTGATTGTCACTAATCTTCATAGTTATGACACTAGGCAGATTTCTGATAGTGCTTCCACAGGGGATCTTCTAGGAAAAGAGAAGGAGAGATTGAATTAGTGCCAGTTAATGTGACTATGTTTTTGTTTGGATGAAACATTAGCTTTATTGCTTCTTTGACTGAATTCAGCATCTGCTTTGAGAAAAACTAGTTCCCTTCCTGCTGAATTACAGAGGCCTTGAATTATTGATCGGTTTTTAATTTGCCAGTGCCCCATCCAACCAAACACGATTAACCCCTGCAGTCATCCAAATGGCTACACCTGCCCATTCAGCTCCTCCTTCACCTCCACTCAGGACCCTAAGCAGTTATTCCAGGCGAGGAACACTTCACCTGTGAATCTTCTGAGGTCTCTCGTGTCGAGAGCTCCTGATGCAGATTCCTCTGTACTGATGGGATCAGTCGTTAATTGGGGACCACTTTGCGTCCAGCATCTTTACACCTTCGCACCATCCGCTACAAGTGGGACTTCCCAGTGGCCAAACATCTTAATTCCCATTCTGACATGTTGGCCCATGGCCTCCGCTAGTACTATGATGAGGTCACTGTCAGAGTGGGGGAGCAACACCTTCTGGTAAGAAAAATTTCCCTCTCCTCCCTCTCTTCTTCTATTCCCCACACTATCATTTTACCTCTTCTCGCCTGCCTATCACCTACCACTTGTGCCCTTCCTTCTTCCCTTTCTCCTATCATCCACTCTTCTCTCCTGTTGGATTCCTTCTTCTCCAACCCCTGACCTTTCCCACCCACCTGGCTTCATCTATCACCTTCCAGGTAGCCTCCTTCCTCTCCCCCCACCTTTTTATTCTGGCATCTCCCCCCTTCGTTTCTAGTTCTGAAAAAGCATCTCAGCCTGAAATATGGACTGTTCATTCATTTCCAGTGATGCTGCCTGACCTGCTGAGTTACTCCAGCATTTTGTGTGTGTTGCTTTGGATTTCAGCTTATTTGCTTGCAATTCTTTGGATCCAGATTGCTGTTGGCCTTAAACTGGTGCATTAATATCCAGTGACTTTAAATTGTTTTTATGAATATCATTATAAAGGTAAATTCACAGAAAGCGTGCAAGAGATATGGCAAAACTCCAAAAATCTGGCAAGCTCTGGGACTTGGTGGTGTTGGACTGGCAGCTTTCTAGACCGTTGGATGTTAATTTGCACACTTTTAATTCACTTTTTAAAAAAAGATTAAAAATTAGATTTATCTCTCACATGTACATCGTAACATGAAGTGGGAGGGTCATTTACGTCAAATTCGATATAGAAGGATTGTGCTTGGGGAAGCCCGCCTGTGTTGCCACTGTTCCAGCTCCACCATAGCATCGCAATAACTTACTCACACTAGCACTAATATCTTTGGAATATGAAAGGAAACGCTCGCAGTCATAGGGAGAACATACAAATTCCTTACAGACAGCATTGGGAATCAAACCCTGATCAATGATTGCTGGCATTATAAAGTGATTGCACTAACCTCCATGCTACCAGACAACTTCTGTTTTATGATGTCATGCAGGAATATAATAACATTTTCATTTGATCATATGTTTAAAGGGGGCGCAGGAAACTGGGCTTTGATAAGTCAAGGAAGAGTATGGTAACAGAGCCATGGTGTGTTTGAAAGAAGCATAGAAAACTTGAAAAGTGTACAAGGACCTTGGACCGCAGTGAATTTGATGGGACCAGGGAAACCAAGACCACAGTGAGTCTGAACGGAGTGTGGATAAGACACAATTGAGCCAGAGACCATGCCAAATGGATTTCCCAAAAAAAAGATAGCATGTTTTTGGAATTTTGGAATTTGTTTCATTTGCTCTACAAATCTTCATGATAGAATCAGTTCAGGGTTGAGGTGAATGAAGTTATCCATACCAGATCAGGAGCCTGATGGTTGTAGACGAATAATTGTTCCTGAACCTGCAGGTGTGGCGCGTAAGGCTCTTGTACCTCTTGCCCAATGAGAAGAGAGCATGGCTGGATGGTGGAGTCCTTGATGATGGAAGCTGCTTTCTTGTGACAGCACTCCTTGCAGATGTGCTCAGTGGTGAGCTGAGCTTTATCTGTGATGGACTAAGCTGTACCCACCACTTTCTGTAGTCTCTTCTGTTACTGGGCATTGGTGTTTCCATACCAAGCCTTAACGCAACCAATTAGGATACTTCTTACTGTGTATGCTGAATCTACACAAACTTCCAGAGGCACTACCTTTCCTTCTTTATAATGATACTTATGTGCCGGTCCCAGAACAGATCTACTAATATCATACTGTAACAGAAAGAAATTTAAAGTTACTGACCCTCACCACCTCCAGTCCCTGAATGAGGCTCTAGCTTCTTTCTCCTGTAGTTGATAATCAGCTCTTTGGTTTTGCTGATGTTGAGTAAGAGGTTGTTGTGGCGCCACTCAACTGGTAAGCTTGTCTGACTTGTGCAGGTGTTGTTAGTAGGTGAGTTACTCACCACATGTAAAGAAATCCCTAATAAATCCAATGGGAATTGAGAGGCAGGTTGTTTACTCAGAGAGTATGAGAATGATTCCTCTGGAAGTGGTTGCAAAGAGCAAGGGAGTCAATAAATGTAGGAAGAAAGCAAAAGCCAAGCATTGTAGATGCTTAAAGTTAGTTATATAAACAGAAAATGTTGGAAATACTCAGCAGGTTGGGATTTGTCTATGGGGAAAAAGTATAATTAACGTGGCCTCAGAACTGCACTATGGAGAAATGTTTAACTCTTGAATATTTCATCAGCTGTTTGAATACTTCCAGCTCTTTAGACATGTCTATTTATAAGGGGTTGGAAGGATGTGGATTAGCCTTTGGTGAGATGAAATACCTCGGTAATGATTGGCACCATTTTCCTTTCGGGCTCTCTCAAAGTGCTTTACTGCAAGTACAGAGATACCATGATATAGGATACGTATCAGTCCATTTCAACACAGAAGGTGCATCAAAGACTATGACAAATGCAATGTCAGCATTCATTATGAGACGACGGAATATAAAAGCAAGGATGTAATGCCAAGGCTTTGTAAAGCACTGTTCAGACCACATTTGGAAAATCGTCAGCTGCTTTGGGCCCTTTATGTAAGAAAAAATGTGCTGATATTGGAAAAAAGTCCAGAGGAGGATCAGGAAAATGAGCATAGGAATGAAAGGGTTAATGTATGAGAAGTGTTTGATGGTTCTACTGTCTGAAGTTTAGCAAATTGGGATCTCATTAAGACCCACTAAATATTGAAAGGCCTAAATAGAGTGAATGTGGTGAGGATGTTTCCTAATGTAGGAGAATCTAGGACTGGAAGACACAGCCTCACAATAGGATTTTGCTGTGTATTTAATATTTCAGTAACATTTAAGTAATACAGTAATTATATTGTATATTAACATAACGTCCCATCTCCTGCGCTCATTGCTCTGAATTATAAAGGCCAATGTGCCGAAAGATCTCTTTGCAAACCCTACCTTCCTGTGATGCTGTGTTCAAACAATTTTGTATCAGGCCCCTTCGGAAATTTGCCCCTTTATCAACTTTCTCAGTTTCTCAACTTTCTTCAATTTCTTATGGTCTTGGACAGAGCAGTTGTACTAAGCTGGATAATTGTTACTGCACAAAAATACACTGGTTTAGACCATAAGATACAGGAGTAAAATTAGGCCATTTGGCCCATCAAGTCTGCTCTGCCATTTCATCACGGCTGATTCATTTCCCTCTCAGCCCCAATCTCCTGCCCTCTCCCCATATCACTTCATGTCCTGACTAACCAACAATCAATCAGCCTCTGCCATAAATGTAACCAAAGACTTGGCCTCCACAGCCACCTGTGACAATAAATTCCACAGGTTCACCACTCTATGGCAAAAGAAATTCCTCCTCATTTCCATTTTAAATGGGTGTCCCTCTATTCTGGGGCTGTCCTCTGGTTTTAGACTCTTCCACCATAGGAAGCATACTCTTCACATCCACTCTATCGAGGACTTTCAACATTTAATAGATTTCAGTGAGATCCCCCTGCCCACTCATTCTTTGGGATTTCAGTGAGTACTGGCCAAAACCATCAAACACTTCTCAAATGATAGCATTTCCCTCCCAGAATCATTTTCATGAATCCCCTTTGGGCCCTCTCCAATGTAAGCACATCTTTCCATAAAGAGCCCAGACTGCTCACAATACTCTAAATCATTCCTCACCTGTGCCTTATAGAGCCTTAACATTACATCCTTGTTTTTATATTCTCATCCTCTCAATATGAATGCTAACATTACATTTACCTTCTTCACCATGAACTCAACCTGCAAATTAACCTTTAATTCATATTAGCCTTTTATTCCATAACTGACATTAAAGCCTAATCATGAGTTGGAACTTCTTGCTTAAAGACCTGTTCCTCAGGCAAGTCCACAAAATGTAGCGGTCTTCTTTATTTAATGATTTTTTTGTGTTTCTTTGTTTTGTGGCTGTCTGTAGGAGATTAATCCCAAGGTTGTATAATGCATACATACTTCGGTAATAAATGTACTTTGAACTTTGGTTTATTATCTCCCTCAACCCCAATCATCTGCCTTCTGACTATAACCTCTGACAACCTTACTAATCAAGATCCTGTCAAGCTCTGCTTTCAATACACCCAATGACTAGGCTTCCGCAGCCACCTGTGGCAATGAATTCCATAGATTCACCACCCTCTGGCTAAAGAAACTCCTCCTCAGCTCTCCACTAAATGGTGTTCCTCAATTCTGAGTCTGTGCCCATGGTCCAAGACTCCCCCTCCCACCCCCACCCACTATAGGAAATATCCTCTGCACATCTGCTCTATCCAGGCCTTTCAAAATTCAATAGACTTTAATGAGATTCCCCCTCATTCTTTTAAACTCCAGTGAATGCAGGCCCAAAGCTATCAAATGCTCCTCATACATTAAAACTTTATTCTCAGCATTTTTTCTTGTGAACCCCTCTAAATGCTCTCCAATGCCAGTGCGTCTTTTTAAGATAAAGGGCCCAAAACTGCTGTTAATACTCCAAGTGTGGTCTGACCAGTGCTTTATAAAGCCTCAGCATTAGATTCTTGCTTTTATATTCCTTTTATATTTTTTAACCTTCAGAAAATCCTGCACAAGGACTCCCAAGCCCCTTTGCACCTCTGATTTTTTTAATCCTCTCCCTTTTTAGAAGATAGTCTACGCCTTTATTCTTTCTGCCAAAGTTCATGACCCTACACTATATTCCATCTACCACTTCTTTGCCTATTTCTCTAATCTGCCTTGATAGATGCCCTGATTTCTCAACAGTTCCTGCCCCTCCACCTATCTTCCTATTGTCCACAAACTTGGCCACAATGCCATCAATTTTGCCATCCAAATCATTGATATATAGTGTGAAAAGAAGTGGTCCCAAAACCCATCCATGTGGATCACCACTATTTACTGGCAGCCAAGCAGAAAAGGCCCCTTTTATTTCCAATCTTTGCCTCCTGCCAGTCAGCCAATCTTCCAGTGATTCTTGAAAGATCATTAGCAATCTCTTCAGCTACCTCTTTCAGAACCCTGGGGTGTAGACCATCTGCTCCAGATCATTTATCTACTTTCAGACCTTCCAGCTTCACAAGAACCTTCTCCTTAATAATAGCAACTACAGTTACTACTGCCAGCTGACGTTCTGAAATGGTAGTCATACTGTTAATGCCCACCACAATGAAGACTGAAGTAAAACACTTATTAAGTTTGTCCTATCATTCTTTTGTTCCTCATGAATACCTCTTGAGCATCATTTACCAGCAGTCTAATATCTACTCTTGCCACTTGTTTTACTCTTCGCATATATCTGGCTCTTTTTATTATTGGCCTACCTTCATATTTCATCTTTTATCCTCTTATTGCTTTTTTAATGTCCTACTGCTGGTTTTTAAAAGCTTTCCAATCCTCTATTTTCCCATTTATTTGTGCTGTACCATATGCCCTCTCAGTTGCTTTTGTGCCGTCTTTGACTTCCTTGTCAGCCATGTTTGCCTCATCTTCCCTTTAGAATACTGCTTCATCCTTGGCATATATTTATCCTATACCTTCTGAATTGGTTCTAGTAACTCTAGCCATTGCTGTTCTATCATCATCTCTGCTGGTGTCCCCTTCCAATCAACTTTCACCAGCTTCTTTCTCCTGCCACTGATTTCTTTTACTTGGCTATAATACTGATACATCTGACTTCAGCTTCCACCTCTCAAATTGCTGAGTGAATTATATCACATTATGATCACTGCATCCTGTGGGTTCCTTTATCTTAAACTCAATCACAAGCTGCTCTAAAAAGCCATTTTGTAGGCATTCTACAAATTTGCTCTCTTGGGATCCAGCACTAAACTGATTTTCTTAATCTATCTGCATATTGAATTCCCCCATGACTATTGTAACATTACCCTTTTTGCATGCCTTTTCTATCTCCCATTGTAATTTCTATCCCACATCCTGGCTACTGTTCAGAGGCCGATATATACAGCAATTCCCATCAGTGTCTTTTTACCCTTACAATTCCTTAACTCTACCCACAAGAACTTTACACCTTCCCATCCTATGCCACCTCTTTTTAAGAGTTGGATTTAATATTTTACCAAGAGTCACCTCACCACTTCTGCCTTCCTGTCTGTCCTTTCAATATAATATGTATCCTCATTGTTAAGCTCCCATCTATAATCTTCTTTCAGCCACAACTCAGTGATGTTCACATCATACCTGCCAATCTTTAACTGTGCGACAGGATCATCTACCTTATTCTATATACTGTATGTATTCAAATATAAATCCTTCATTGCTGTATTCTTCACCCTTTTCAATTTTATTCTCATGTTACACTTCACCTCATTCCACTTACTGCAACTTTGCCCTATTCTCTGTCTGTCCATTCTCACAGTCACGCTATACATTGCATATGAATGTATACCAGCTGCTGCATCCTCAGCCCTATCAGTCTGATTTCCATCTCCCTGCAATATTAGTGTAAACCCTCTCTAACAACTCTAGCAAACCTGCCCGCAAGGGTATTGGTCCCACTTGCTAGAAAGCCTGCTTTTCAGCTTTCTGCATAACTTGCTATATTTTCTCTTCAGGACTTCCTCCATTTTTCTATTTACGTCGCTGGTTCCAGTATGTACCGTGAATTTTGGCTGCTCACCTTTCCCTTTTAGAATGTTATGAGACAGCCCTGACCCTGGCACCTGAGAGGCAACATACCATCCAGGTGTCTCTTTCATGTCCACAGATTCTTCTGTCTGTTGCTCCAGCTAGGGAATGGCCCATCACTACTGCACTGCTCTTCTCCCCACTTCCCTCTGAGCTACAGAGGCAGACTCAGTGCAAGAGAGCTGGTCACTTTGATTGTCCCTGTTAGGCCCCCGCCCCTCAATGCATCCAAATCAGTATCCTTATTATTGAGGGTAAAGGGCACAGGAGTACTCCATGCTGGCTGCCTATTTCCTTTCCCTCTCCCAATAGTCACCCAAAACCTGCAACCTGCAACTCTGGGGTGACTACCTCCCTGTAGCAGCTCTCTGTCACCTTCTCATTCTTCCATATGGGCCAAAAGTCAACCAGCTCCAGCTCCAGTTCCTTAACACAGTCTCTAAAAGCTTAAGAGTGATGTAACAGACTTTTAACACCGTAAATCAGCGAGTTGCTCTGTTATGTCTCCCCTTTTCGCTGTGAAACAGGGACACCTCTTTTTCCCTTATTAGGGAGAGAGAGAGCCTGTGGTATGTTGAATTACCGGGTGAACGAGTAGTCTTTGGAGTACTGCAAGTCTGTGTCTTTATTGATGCTTTGCTGCACGCTTGAGTGCTCGGTGGGGGGTGCAGATGCTTCTTTGCTGGTGGGGGGGTGGTTGTCTTTTTGCTGCTTATGCATGGGAGGGGGGAGCTGGGGTGCCCTTTGGGGTTCTAACATTCAATTGTCATTCATTCTTGGGCACTCCTCTGTTTTCGTGGATGTTTGCAAAGAAAAAGTATTTCAGGATGTATATTGTATATGTTTCTCTGACACTAAATTGAACATATTGAACCTGCTGAGTGAATATTCCCAAGTTTATGTAAAGCTTTGATCCTACTATTATCAGACTCTTGAGCAGTCCTCTCATATGCTAAATGAAGATTTTCACTTCTCCCAATCTAATTTGTTCTGGACTGATATTCTTCTAATCCTTGTTGCTTTAACACCCTGGAGAAGAATTTTTAGTTTTGTAATCTGGAAGGTGAAAGTCTCCACTTGTTTTGTAAAAACGATACAATTAGTGGCCACTTTATTAGATACACCTTTGCAACTGCTCATTAACGCAAGTATCTAATCAGCCAATCATGTGGCAGCAACTTCACGCAGACAAGATCAAGAGGTTCAGTTGTTGTTCAGACCAAACATCAGAGTGTGATCTAAGTGATTTGACCGTGCTGTAATTGTTGGTGCAAAAATAAGTATCTCAGAAACTGCTGATCTCCTGGGATTTTCATGCACAACAGTCTCTGAAGTTTATAGAGAATGGTGTGAAAAACAAAACATCCAGTGAGTGGCAGATCTGAAAGCAAAAATGCCTTGTTTCTGAGAAAAGAGAATGGCCAGGCTCGTTCTAGCTGACAGGAAGGAACAGTAACTCAAATATCCACACATTACAAAGACTTTTCATCTCATGTTCTTAAAATTTACTGAATATTTATTTATTATTTATTTCTTTTTGTATTTGCACAATTTGTTGTCTTTTGCATACTGGTTGAAATCCGAATTTAGTGCGGCTTTTCATTGATTCTGTCAGGGTTATTATTCAATAGATTTATTGAGGATGCCTACAAGAAAGTAAATCACAGGGTTGTATATGGTGAGATATATATACTTTTATAATAGATTTACTTTAAACTTTGAGCTTTACAACATTGCAGAAGAGCATTTCTGAACACATTTCATGTTGAACCTTGAAGTGGATGAGCTACTATAGCAGGCTCATTGGCCATCACGTTAGGTACGGGAGGTACCTAATAAATTGGTCACGAAGTGTCTATTGCAAATATCACACTGTAACCAAAGTAATCACATTTCTTTCACAACTCAATAAAGCAGGCAGTTGAAGCAATAGCAGGGAGTGTCCACTCACAACCTTCAAACAATGCCAGAGCTATCACAAACATGATTAAATTTGCAGATGCTGAAAATCCAATGCAGCAAACACAAAATGCTAGAGGAACTCGGCAGGTCAGGTGGCATCTATGGAAAAAAGAGTAAACAGTCAATGTTTTGGGCTGAGATTCTTCATCAGGACTGGAAAGAAAGAGGAGAAGTCATAATAAGAAGGTGGGGGAAAGGGAGGAAGAGGCACAAGGTGTTAGGTGATAGCTGAAACTGGGAGAGGGGGAGGGAATGAAATAAAGAGCTGGGAAGTTGATTGGTGAAAGGGATAAAGGGCTGGAGAAAGAAGAATCTGATAAGAGAGGACAGAAGACCATGGAAGGAAGGGAAGGGGGAGGACCACCAGAGGGAAGTGATGGGTAGGTAAGGACATAAGGTAAGAGAGGGAAATGGGAATGAGGAATGGTGAGGTGGGGGGGGAGGATTGAGAAGAGTTAAGTTAAATGGAATTGAATTCCTGCAATTGTTTGTACTTGCTGAATCTCTTGACCCTTTTTAAAGAGATTGTCCGGAATGGCTGCTTGGGTATTAAGAGTTCAGCTTAAGATCAGGAAATCTGAGCACAGGTCTAACTTACTGCAGTTTTGTGGACCACAGTATAGATTTTAAATGAGTTCTCTGGGTGAGAATATTAGTACTTGGGATGAGATATTGTTTAATAAACACCATGCATCAAGTACTCCCAGCTCAGTGATTACTTAGTCATTTGAGTGTATCTTGACCCTAATTTAACAGGAACACCTTTCCATCCATCAGCTTAGCAGTCTCCCAGAGTAACTGCATGGTGAAATTTCATCTATTTTGTTCTATTTTGTGTTGTTGATTCACTCTTGCAAGTGGCTTCATCAAGAAAGATCCTCAATTACTGTTGTATGGATCTCCCTGTGGGCTTTAGATAGAAGAGCCTTTCATCTGATCAGACAGACTGCATCTAATTTAACACAATCTGGACTCCAGGAGATGGTGCAGCCATATTAGAGTCTCCAATCAGGAACGTGTACTCATAAACAGGAGAAAATCTGCAGATGCAGAAAATTCAAAGCAACACACACAAAATGCTAGAGGAACTCAGCAGGTCAGGCAACATCTATGGAAATGAATAAACAGTCGGCATTTCAGGCCAAGACCCTTTATCAGGACAGAAAGGGGAAAGATGCCAGAATAAAAAGGTGGGATGAATGGAAAGGAGGATAGTTGGAAGGTGATAGGCGAAACCAGGTGGGTGGGAAAGGTAAAAGGTTGGAAAAGAAGGAATCTGATAGGAAAGGAGCGAGGGCAAAAGGAGGAGGGGACTCAGGGGGAGGTGAGAAGGGATAAAAGGCCAGAGTGGGGAATAGAGGAAGAGGCAAGGTTGAGGGAAATATCTTTCACCAGAATGAGAAAGTAATTATCATGCCGTCAGGTTGGAGTCTACCCAGACTGAATATTAAGTGCTGGTCCTCCATCCTGAGAGTGGCCTCATCTTGACACAAGAGGAGGCCATGGACTGACATGTCAGAATGGGAATGGGAATCAGAATTAAAATGTTGGCCACCGGGATGTTCCGCTTTGGGTGGATGGAGCAGAGGTGTTTGATCAAGCGGTACCCCAATTTACAATGTATCTCACCAGTCTCCCCAATGTTGAAAAGGCCACATCGAGAGCACTGAACAAAATAGATGATCCCAGTAGATTTGCAGGTGAAGAGCTGCCTCAGGTGGAAGGGTTGTTTGGGGCCCTGAATGTGTGCTCTCTCTCTGCAATGTTTGCAGTTAATTCCTGTTCAAGAACCTGGTAAATATTTCTAGAGTAATTGAGTCATACAGGACAGATTATTAATATTACTCCCTCTATTGTTCCCTTTACAATCTAACCTCTCCTCTTAGTTTGATCGTCTACAATATTATCTGACAATTCCTCTGTGTTTGTATCTCCATTGACTCATTTCTTTTTGGTCTTCCAATCATCCAGCTGGGCTTGGGTCTTTGTATCACTTTTACAAGCAGCTTTTTTTGTCTCCACTTGAAGTTCATGCAATAGTACAGAGCAGATTCTGGTTCTTTATGCTCACAAAAGCTGAATGCTTGCAACTTTCCTGAAGCTTGTCAAAATCTCTTCCAGTTTAAATTGCAAACACATTTTGCAAGTAACAGCCTGATTAACATATCAGAACATTTTTCAGAACGTTGCCTGCAAAAGCTGTTGTAGTCGGACCACTGCTTTTGCCACTCTCACACTTCTTCTGAGCAGTGTTGTCCTTCTTTGGTCCAATATGCTTTCTAACCAGAAAAACAGAGGTTGGCAGCAACACCACTTGGTCCTCAGTTGGGCAGTGGTTCATGGTGGTTGGCATGGAGACAGCTGTGGCATCATCCAGTACCTTTCTTAATTCACTTTCAGTTGGCTTCATTGCAGAGAATGTGGCTTGCCAATTATAGATGGATCACCAATCAGGTTATATTTGTCTCAGTCAATCACATCCCCACAACACTTACCCTCCATTTTAACCACATACAAGCTCAATATGGCTTGTTGGTTGTTTTGTTTCACTGTCACAAATGTCATTGCTACAGGAGTTATCTTTTCTCTAATATAAATTCTTAGCAGGCTTCAGCTCAATATTGTTGAAATGCCATTCAAACTTATTTTCTGAAAGATAAGAGCCCACGGAATTACAGGGAAGTTACTAGCATGGGTGGAGCATTGTCTAGTTGGCAGAAAGCAGAGAGTGGGAATAAAAGGATCCTATTCTGGCTGGCTGCCGGTTACCAGTGGAGTTCCACAGGGGTCAGTGTTGGGGCCGCTGCTTTTTGTGATGTATGTCAATGATTTGAATGACAGTATTAAAGGATTTGTGGCTAAATTTGCAGATGATACAAAGTTAGGTGGAGAAGCTGGTAGTGTTAAGAAAACAGAGAGCCTGCAGAGAGACTTACATAGTTTAGGGGAATGGGAAATGAAATACAATGTTGGAAAGTGTATGGTCATGCACTTTGGTGGAAGAAATAAATAGGCAGTCTATTATTTAGTTGGGGAAATAATTCAAAATGCAGAGATGCAAAGGGACTTGGGACTCCTTGTGCAAGATACCCTAAGGGTTAACCTCCAGGTTTAGTAGGTTGTGAAGAAGGTGAATGCAATTTTGGCATTCATTTCTAGAGGTATAGAATATAGAATATTTTTGAAGATGTGATTAAACACATTGATGAAGGTAGAACAGTTAATGTAGTGTATATGGATTTCAGCAAGGTATTTGACAAGGGACCCCATGCAAGCCTTATTGAGAAAGTAAGGAGGCATGGGATCCAAGGGGACATTACTTTGTGGATCCAGAACTGGCTTGCCCACAGAAGGCAAAGAGTGGTTGTAGACAGGTCATATTCTGCATGGAGGTCGGTCACCAGTGGTGTGCCTCAGGGCTCTGTTCTGGGACCCCAACTCTTTGTGATTTTTATAAAAGACCTGGATGAGGAAGTGGAGGGATGGGTTAGTAATTTTGCTGATGACACAAAGGTTGGGGGTGTTGTGGATAGTGTGGAAGGCTGTCAGAGGTTACAACAGGACATTGATAGGATGCAAAACTGGGCTGAGAAGTGGCAGATGAAGTTTAACCCAGATAAGTGTGAGGTGATTCATTTTGGTAGGTCAAATGTGATGACAGAATATTGTATTAATGGTAAGACTCTTGGCAGTGTGGAGGATCAGAGGGATCTTGGGGTCCAAGTCCACAGGACACTCAAAGCTGCTGCACAGGTTGACTCCGTGGTTAAGAAAGCATACGGTGCACTGGCCTTCATCAATCATGGGATTGAGTTTAGGAACCGAGAGGTAATGTTGCAGCTATATAGGACCCTGGTCAGATCCCACTTGGAGTACTGTGCTCAGTTCTGGTCACTTCACTACAGGAAGGATGTGGAAACCATAGAAAGTCTGCAGAGGTGATTTACAAGGAAGTTGCCTGGATTGGGAAGCATGCCTTATGAAAGTAATTTGAGTGAATTTGGCCTTTTCTTCTTGGAGCGACGGATGATGAGAGGTGACCTGATAGAGGTGTATAAGATGATGAGAGGCATTGATCGTGTGGATAGTCAGAGGCTTTTTTCCCAGGGCTGAAATGGCTAGTAGGAGAGGGCACAGTTTTAAGGTGTTTGGAAGAAGGTACAGAGGAGATGTCAGGGGTAAGTTTTTTACTCAGAGAGTGGTGAGTACGTGGAATGGGCTGCCGGCGATGGTGGTGGAGGCGGATATGATAGGGTCTTTTAAGAGACTCCTGGACAGGCACATGGAGCTCAGAAAATCAATGGGCTAATGGGTAACCCTAGGTAATTTCTAAGGTAAGGACATGCTTGGCACAGCTTTGTGGGCCGAAGGGCCTGTATTGTGCTGTAGATTTTCTATGTTCTATTTTTCTATAACAGCAGGGATGTGATTTTGAGGCTCTATAAGGCACTTGTGAGACCACACTTGGAGTATTGTGTGCAGTTTTGGGCTCTTTATTTTAGAAAGGATTTACTGACGTTGGAGAGGGTTCAGAGAAGATTCACAAGAATGATTCCAGGAATTAAAGGGTTAGCGTATGAAGAATGCCTGGCAGCTCCTTGGCTGTATTCCCTGGAGTTCAGGAGAATGAGGGGGAATCTCATAGAAACATTCCAAATGTTGAAAGGCCTGAACAGATTAGATATGGCACCACAATTGTAGGCCGTATCTTGGGTAATGATGAGTCTGAGTACAGAGAGGATATTAGGAACCTGTTGGCATGATGCGAAGACAACCTATCCCTTAACATCAGCAAGATGAAGGAATTGGTTGTTGACTTCAGAAGGAGTAGTGGACTGCACGACCCCATCTACATCGGTGATGCGCAGGTGGAACAGGTTGAAACCTTTAAGTTCCTCGGGGTGAATATCACAAATGACCTGACTTGGTCTAACCAAGCAGAGTCCACTGCCAAGAAGGTCCACAAGTACCTTTACTTCCTGAGAAAGATGAAGAAATTTGGCCTGTCCCCTAAAATATTCACTAATTTTTATAGATGCACCATAGAAAGCATTCTTCTAGGGTGCATCACAACCTGGAATGGAAGGTGTCCTGTCCAAGACCAGAAGAAGCTGCAGAAGATCGTGAACATAGCCCAGCACATCACACAAACCAATCTTCCATCCTTGGACTCACTTTACACCGCATGCTGTTGGAGCAGTGCTGCCAGGATAATCAAGGACACGACCCACCCAGCCAACACACTTTTTGTCCCTCTTCCCTCCGGGAGAAGGTTCAGGAGCTTGAAGATTCGTACGGCCAGATTTGGGAACAGCTTCTTTCCAACTGTGATAAGAATGCTGAACAGATCCTGACCCGGATCTGGGCCATACCTTCCAAATATCCGGACCTGACTTGCACTACCTTACTTTCCCTTTTCTATTTTCTAATTATGATTTATAATTTAAATTTTTATTATATTTACTTTGATTTGTACTTCAGGGAGTGCAAAGTGCAGAATCAAATATCGCTGTGATGATTGTATGCTCTAGTATCAATTGTTTGGTGACAATAAAGTAATTTCCCATGATAGGTGATTCTAGGACAAGAAGGCACGACTTCAGGATTGAAGGATGTCCATTTAGAACTGAGGTGTGGAGAAATTACTTTAGTCAGAGGGTGGTAAATCTATGGAATTTGTTGCCACGAGCGGCTGTGGAGGCCAAGCCATTGTGTGTATTTAAGGCAGAGATAGATAGGTTCTTGATTAGCCAGGGCATCAAAGGATATGGGTTGAAGGCAAGGGAATGGGGATGACTGGAAGAATTGGATCAGTCCATGATTGAATGCTGGAGCAATCTCAATGGGCTGAATGGCCTACTTCTGCTCCTATACCTTATGGTCTTATGGGCTGAAAGAGCTAAATGACTGAATATGTCCAGTTCCATTTTAATTAATTTCTTGTTCCACTGTGACATAAGCCATATTGCTTGTCTATTGTTAGTTTCCACATTGTAAATTTCAAAGCTCACCAATCCTGTGTCAGTTTCCTCATTATCAAATTTTTCATCAACAGCTTATGGATTAGTGCTTTTCTGAAACAGCAATTTGACTTTTTAGCTTTTTCTCTTCCCTGAGCTGTCCACTTAATTTTGTCTGCCTGACATGCTCTTTATATGCGTCCTATTTTGCATTTTCTGCAAGTTTTGTTCTTAACTCTGCATTGGTCTGTTGTATGTGAGCTCCCGCCACAATGGTTCCACATTTGTTTAACCAGGCAGACCTCCATCTAGATGCTGCAATTTTGTTCACATTGGCTTGCATTCCTGGCTACAACTCAATTGTGACTCTGCAGTTTCCATTGAAACAGCAATTTCAACTGTCCTTTTAAATGTAAGTAGCATTCAGTTAGGAGCCTTTTTGAACGCATTTTATGTAAGATTCCACCAACAAAACAGTCTCTCAGAACATCATTAAGCCCATTAATGATTTGATGATGCTCAAATAATCTCCTCAATCCAGCCATGAAACAGACTCCCTTTCTTTTTGATTCTGCTTATAAAACCTGAAATGTTTTGCAATCAACAATGGCTTCAGTTCTAAATGTTCCTGCATTACTTTTGTAATATCAGCAAAGTTCATTACAGAAGGTTTGGTTGGAGCTGTTAAACTTAAAAGCACACTGCATGCCTTTAAAACCAATGCACTTAGCAAAATTGGCACTTGTTTCTCATTGGCTGTTGGAAGCAAATTTTCAATAGCTTCAAAATACTGCTCAATCTGTTCAGTATATACAATCCATCTACTATGTAATCAAATATAATGATCTTTCTGATGTAGCCAGCCATTTTACTCATTTTTTATGATTGTTATCACTCAGTACTCATTCTTTATGAACACATGAATTCTTCCATTTTCTGACTTTTATTGAAACTTGATTGTGTCTTCCCTTCTGAAGAACATGGGCTGTGCTGCTTTTCCTTTAAACTTGACCATCTCTGCACGTGCTGGGCTGCACTTTTTACTCGCTGTTGTTCTCACTGCTTTGTTTTTTAGCTTGAATTATCTCTGTGCTTCAACAGGTCAGTAGCTGCCTTGGGTTCATTTTAAAAATAGCTCATATAAATATATATATATATATACACACACATACACACACACACACAAGATTACTCAAGCATTACATTAAAATTAAATACACAACCTTTAACATTTTATTCTGCATTCTGCTATTGTTTTACCTTGTTCTACCTCAATGCACTGTGTAATGGTTTGATTTGTATGAACATCACAAAGAAAAGTTCTTCACTGTATCTCAGTATGTCTCAGTAATAAACTAACTCAATTCCAATTCCTTCTAAATAACATGGACTCTTGTCACTGGGTCAAGTTTACCTGCAACTTCCTAGGGGCCCATCACCTGCTAGCCACCCATGTCTCATCTCCTCTCAGAATTTCACCCAGGCCTGGCCCCCAAACAGTTGGAATGAAGATCAGAACATGATGGAAGTATTCAGCAGGCTGGGCAGCATCTGTTCAGAGAGAAACAAAGGGTTTGTTTCAGGTCAATGGTCCTTCAGATCTAAAGGCAAAAGTTTTCCAGATGAAATTTTTCTCTTCCATTTCTCTTCTCACAAGAGCTAGCTGACCTCCTGAGCATTTCCAGCATTCTGATTTAATTGATTTTAATTTCAGATCTGCAACATCTGCAGGGCTTTTGTTTTCATAGATTGGGTGGAGGTCAAATACTGGCGTATTGGACCTCTCATTGGACCGCAGTCATAATGGGGGTAGGAGGGGCCACATATAAAGTGCATTCATTCCCTCAGTTTCATGCTTGGGAAGGTTTGTTCGTAAGTAACCATCTCATACAGTACGTTGGTGTCACACAGTCCATGGAAGAAGGTGAATGTTTCAATTTTTTAAAGTATTTTTAAGCTTCAAATTTATTTTAAGTTCAAATTTCAAAGAACATTTATTATCAAAGTATGTATACATTATACAGATTCGTCTCCTTACAAGCAGCCTCAAAGCAAGAAATGCAAAAGAACCCATTAAAAAAAAGACCAACAAGCACTGTAGGTGCAGAGAGAGAAAATAAATCATGCAAACATTAAAAGTAAGCAAGTAGCATTTGGAACAAAACTGAGTCGTCAGACATGAGGCCTGGAGCAGCCAGAGCAGGCCCACAGCCACAGCCTCAGTTCATCACATAGCAGAGTGTTGTGATATTTAAAATATTTATATGTTTTTTTACTATAAATGAATTTTACAAGGTTTTCAATGTCTCAATCAGAGCTGTGAGAGGCTGCCGGGGTGTCTGTGTGGAAGAGGTTACTGGATATTGATACTTGGTCATTGGTTTATTGTTGTTCACATGTAATAAGGTCTAGTGAAAAGCTTTGTCTGCGTTCATCCAGACAGACCACCCAAGTACATCAGAATCAGGTTTGGGTTTAATATCACCGGCATATGTCATGAAATCTGTGGTCTTTGAGGCAGCAGCCCATTGCAATACATCACAATAAAAACAGTGAATTACAGTAAATAAATTAAATTATATAAGTAGTGAGGTGGTGTTCATGTGTTCAATGTCCATTCAGAAATCTGATGGAAGAAGCTGTACCTGAATCACTGTGCCTTTAGGCAATGAGATCCTTAATGATTGATGCCACCTTTTTGAGGCATCTCTCCTTGAAGATGTCCTGGGTACTGGGGTGGCCAGTGCTCACGATGGAGCTGACTGGGTTCACTACTTGCTGCAGATCATGTGCAGTGCCCTCACTCCCCCCTCCCCATGCCAGAGGGTGATGCAAAATTGAGATAGTGCAAAAGGAGAAATACCGAATGCCAAATACAGTGTTACAGTTACAGAAAATGCACATTACAGGTGGGCAATAATGTGCAATGATGATGTAGATTGAAAGATCACCTGACTTCTTTCTTTCCGGTGCTGATGAAGGATCTCGGCACAAAACGTCGAATGTTTATTCTTTTTCATAGATGCTGTTTGACCTGCTGAGTTCCTTCAGTATTTTGGGTGTTGTTCTGGATTTCCAGCAGCTCCAGATTTTCTCATGTTTATGAAAGATCAAGTTTATCGTAAAAGAGATCAATTCGGAAAATCTTACAACAGTAGGGTAGAAACACAAGAGATTCTGCAAGTGCGAGAAATCCAGAGCATCACACACAAAATGCTGGAGGAAGTCAACAGGTCAGGCAGCATCTATGCAGGGTAATAAACAGTTGACAGAAAGGTCTCATCTCAAATCATCGACTGTTTTTCAACTGTTTAGATGCTGCTGGACTTGTTGACTTCCTCCAGCATTTTGTGTGTAAAGATTTTGCCCAGTAGAAAGAGGGATGTGATAACTGCTGCTGAAATGAAGCAAAACTGTGAAGGGGACAGAACTCTCCGCATCTGAAAAATGCAAATACTGATGAGCCGCAAATCACACCGGTATTTGCCTAAACAAAACTCTTTATGCAAATTAACCTTATCCGTAGATGCTACCTGACCAGCTATGTTCATCCAGCATTTTGCATGTGTTTCTCTGCATATCCAGCATGTGCAGAATTTCTTGGTCCACAAATCCAGGCAACCAGCTCGATCCAAACATTGTTTTTTGCTGATGACATAAATTATTCTCCCTGTGCTTTCATTCCTGACCTGATTGTGAGATAGCTCTCTTCACAGCAGTGATGCCTATGACTCACTGTCACGACAGTCAGTACAAGCTATGTCAAAAACATGCATTTACCTCTTGCTTAACTGACCACTCTTAGTCTGTTCCACTAGACACTAAGACAGTGTCCAATCCACAGACTCTGCCAGGGTTCCCAGCCTGCGTCCTGAGATCCCTCAGTTAATGGGAAAGGTAGGGAACCCTTGGTACCCTCTATCCTGCTGAAGGACTTTGAACTGTAAAGTCAACCATTTGGCCACTTTCATATACACTGCTTGACTTGCTGAGCTCCTCCAGCATTTTGTGTGCCTTGCTCTGCCTATTCTTCTGACTACCTCGGTAAATCAACCAACATAAAAAACAGCCTCTCCCAGTCCCAATGTTCCTGGTTCTCCCCCTTCCCGCCAGGCAGCGCTAAAAATGCATGTCCCACCTGCCTTAAGGACACCTTCTATCCCGTTGTTCTATGACGATTGAATGGTTCACTTGTACAATCAAATGGACTCTTGATCTCACAGTCCACCTTGCCGTGATCTTTCACTTTATCACCTGCCTCCACTGCATGTTCTCTCTAACAGTAACACTAATGCATTCTGTTAGTGGTTTCCTTGTACTGTCTCAAAGTACTGGTGTGATGAAGTGATCCTTACAGATGGCATGCAGAATGAAGCTTTTCACTCTGCCTCAGTATCAGTGTCAATTGTCAATAAACAAATTGACAAATCACCAGTCCACGAAGAAGAGTCAAGAGTTCTTGCAGCTTCTTCCATCAGCGAAAGCCACCAATAAACAGATTGCTGATCTATCTAACTTACCCTTTGTGGGATCTTTCTATACCATGTTTGTCATTTTAAAATAGCTTTACTGATGGGGCTGGTCTAAAACGTGTGGAAACAGTGCAACAGGCATGATCCACACATGTAGTTAGGATGGCAGATGGGCAAAGATCTAAATGCCAGAGAAACATGCAGTAAGGAGCAGGCCATTCACCCCACTGAATCAGCCCTGCGTCTGGTAAAGACCAATCCAGTTAATCGCATTGCCCCCATTTTATCTCCATTTTCCAGTGATTACCTTCTCCTTCAGTATTCCTCCTGCCTGGAAGCACCGAATAAACCTACTTCTACTGCCCGCACTCCCAATGTAGTCCAGGGTTCCATCACTCCCAACATCTCTAGTATACTTGGAGTGGACACACAACTCAACCTACGTGAAGCCTGCTGAATAGAGGGAAATGAGTAACTCCAGTGATTGTTGCTGGCCTTCCCCTATTTAGAGAGACAGCGCAGAATCAGGTTCTTCGGCCCAACGTGCTCATGTCACCCAATTACATCCATGTGACCAATTATTAACCTATTAAGCATGCATTTTTGAGATGTGGGAGGAAGCTGAAGTACCTGGAGGAAACCCACATGGTCACAGGGAGAACGTGTAAACTCCTTATTGACAGTGGTGGAACTGAATCGAGATCGCTAGTGCTGTAATAGTGTTATGCCAACCATGACACTACTTGAATAGAGCAGTGCTCTCTGGGAACTAGTTTACTGTAGTCACATGTACCAAGATACAGTGAAAACGTTTCTTTGTATGCCATCCCAACAACCATACCAAAACATGTAAATCGAGGAAAAGCAAAGCAATACAGAAAGCCAAATTTTGTGTAAGAGTTACAATTGAAGTGCAGTGCAGGTCATCGAATGAGGTTGAACAGCCATGGTGAGGAAGAGATACTGTACAAGAGATCTTAATAAACAAATAGTAATGGGCTTTAAAAATCCCTCACTGCATGGTAGCATAGCAGTTATCACAACATGTTTCAGTACCAGTGATCAGCAACCAGGGTTCAAATCCTGCCTCTGTCTGTGGAGTTTCTCCACATGACCGTCTGGGTTTCCACCAGGCCTTTTGACTTCCTTCTACTCTCCAGAAAAGAAGTACAATTAAGGATAGGGTTAGTAAGTTGTGGGCATGCTATACTGGAAGTGTGCTGGAAGTGTGGTGGAAGTGTGGTGGCCCTTGCAGGCTACCCACAGCACAATCCTTGGACTATGTAGGTCTTTGAATCAAATGACACGTTTCACTGTATGTTTCAATGTACCTGTGACAAATTAAGCTAATTTTATAAATCTAATCTTAGCTCCCTGTGCTGATCTCACTTGGGAAAGAACTGTGAGTGCCAAGCCGGAAGAGGCTGATTTGATTAGTGAGAGAGGTGGAGACGGGGTCAAGCCCTACGATTGAAGAACCTGCTGCATTCACCGCAAACTTGTTTATGTAGCTGAGACACAAAAGACTATAACACGCAGGAGGCTGTAAACTGTGAGATCGACATCTTAGTGACTTATCAGTGTTGCCTCAGAATCACACTCAGCTGTAAATAAAAAGATCATTAAACACAATGTGAAAAGCTGATAGTTCACACACCACACTGTGTGAACCATTATACCCTGGTGTTTTACCATAGACTCAAATGCATAATGATGTTAACTCCATAATGCCATCTTTGTTAGTGGGGTTGGTGGAGAGAAGACAGAGAAATTCTCACCTTTGGAGACACAAGATGTTGGAATCTGGACCAACAAACAATTCAGGCCTGATGCTAGGTCTATACAAGGATACAAGCACAGAAAGGTGCTGATAATATCATCGAGGGCCTCACCCACCCTGCTCATGGACTCTTTGTCCCATTCCGATCTGGGAAGAGACGACTCAGCATCCGCACCGGACAACAGGACTCAAAAACAGTTACTTCCTCTGAGCTGTCAGGCTGAACACCCATTAACCCACCCCACTACACCCACCACCACGACATCCACATCAGCCATTCCTCTCCACAGCCTCTCGGCATTCTTCATCCATCCCACACACTGCCATTTTATTCTTACACTCCATGCCCCCTATCTACACAGACACAGTCACTGTCCTGCTGTATTTTCCTATACCCTGCTGTTATCTAGAAGAGATTCTCTTGCCAAGAGTCACTGTTACTTTACCATTTCCTGTCAGAGTCACCTTATGGTCGGATATTCTTGCACCTCGTGTCACTTTATGTCTACGTATAGTCAGTCTATGTAGATAATCCAATGTTCTGCATATTCAGCCACTCTCAGACAGTTACTTGTCTTTTACAGGATTGCTTTTATATTGATATTTATTGTGTATTTTATGCTGCATTGGATCTGGAGAAAAAATCATTTCATTCTTTATGCTCGTGTACTGGAGAATGACAATAAACAATCTTGAAACTGCTGACAGCTCCTTTCCTCCCACAGATGCTGTTCAACCTGCTAAGTTCCTCCAATAGATTGTTTCCTGCTCATTCCAACCATTGATCAAAGCTGTGGAACCTCATGACTGTTTTCAGAATCAGGTTTATTATCACCGGCATGTGACATGAAATTTGTTAACTTAGCAGCAGCAGTTCAATGCAATACATAATCTAGCAGAGAAAATAATAATAATTATAATAAACAAGTAAATCAATTACAGTATACATATATTGAATAGATTTTTAAAAATGCACAAAAGCAGAAATACTATATATTAAAAATAAAGTGAGGGAGTGTCCAAAGATTCAATCCCCTTTCAGGAATCAGATGGCAGAGGGAAAGAAGCTGTTCCTGAATCACTGAGTATGTGCCTTCAGGCTTCTGTTCCTCCTACCTGATGGTAACAGTGAGAAAAGGGGATGCCCTAGGTGCTGGAGGTCTTTAATAATGGACGCTGCCTTTCTGAGACACCACTCCCTGAAGATGTCCTGGGTATTTTGTAGGCTAGTGCCCAAGATGGAGCTGACTAGATTTACAACCTTCTGCAGCTTCTTTTGGTCCTGTGCAGTAGCCCCTCCATACCAGACAGTGATGCAACCTGTCAGAATGCTCTCCATGGTACAACTATAGAAGTTTTTGAGTGTATTTGTTGATATGCCAAATCTCTTCAAACTCCTAATAAAGTATAACTGCTGTCTTGCCTTCTTTTTAACTATATCGATATGTTGGGACCAGGTTAGATCCTCAGAGATCTTGACACCCAGGAACTTGAAACTGCTCACTCTCTCCATTTCTGATCCCTCTATGAGCTTTTATCAGTATTTCACAGTAACTTGGCAAGGCATCTTTGAGAGGATCTCCTAAACCTGTGACTTTAGTGCACAGGAAACCTATTCTTGGAGTCACCATCTCATGAAGATTCCTGTCAAATTCACACCATCCTGACTTAGGATTGAAGATGGTATCACAGACATTGTTCCTGGGTATAACTCCTGGAACTCCCTTCCCAAAGCAATGAGGAAGTGCCTTCAGAATTTGTGAAGATTCAAGGGGGTGGCTGACCACCATCTTACTGAGCAACAGTTGCAGGTTTTGCTATTGATTCTTGTGCGTTGTGAATACATTCCAAAACCTCGTTCTCCATCGCTATGTTATATAAGAAGCAGCAAAAGGAGTTGGACAATCAGCACAGAGAATGGCATGGCATTGAGGAATGTGGTAGAACAGAGGATCTGGGAATACAGATCCCGAATTCCTTGAAAGTGGCGTCACAGGTAGATGGAGTCATAAAGAAAGCTTTTGACACATTGGTCTTCAATAATCAAGTTATTGAGTACAGGAGATGGGATGTGATGTTGAAGATGTATAAGATATTGATGAGGCCTAAATTAGAGTATTATGTACAGTTCTGGTTACCTACCTATGGGAAAGATGTAAATAAGGTTCAAACAGTACAGAAAAATGTACAAGGATGTATCTGGTACTTGAGTTATTGGGAAAGGTTGAAAAGGTTCTGACTTTATTCCCTAGAACATGGAGGATTGAGGAGAGATTTGATAGAAGTTTACAAAATTGTGGTATAGCAAGCTTTTTCCACTGAGGTTGGGTGAGACTACAAATAGAGGTGGTGGGTTAAGGGTGAAATGTTTGAGGGGAACATGAGGGAGAGTGATGAGAGTATGGAAGTGATGGATGCAGGCTGGAGTTCAACATTTAACTGAAGTTTGGATAGGTACATGGATGGGAAGGTTGTGGACGGCTACGATCCAGGTGCAAGTTGATGGGACTAGGCAGATTAGTTGTCCAGCACAGACTAAATGGACCAAAGGGTCTGCTTCTGTACTGTAGTGTTCTAATGCTCCATGACTGTATACATAACTTTTCAGTAAGATTATGGCTGATCAACATCTCTTCCCATTCCCTCCCCATACCTCTGACTGCCTCCAGGAACATAAGAAATAGGAGCAGAGCAGAGCAGGAGTCAGCACATCAAGCCCTGTGCCGCCACTCAGTAAGATCATGACCGATCTGACCATGGACTCAGCTCCACATACCTGCCTTTCCCCCATAATCCTTAATGCCCCTGCTATGCAGAAATCTATTTAACTGCATCTTAAATATATTTAATGAGGAAGCCTCTACTGCTTCCCTGGGCAGAGAATTCCACACGATTTCTACTCTCTGGGAATAAAAAAACAGTTTCTCTTCATCTCTGTTCTAAATTTATTCCTGTATATCCCCTAGTACTATTCTCATCTACCAGTGGATAACAACTTTCCTACCTCTATCTTATCTGTCCCTTCCATAATCTTACATGTTCTTCACTCATTCTCCTGAGTTACAGTGAGTATAGTGCTCACTGTAAGGTGCTAGAAGCAAGTGAGGTTGGTCGACCGGGGAAACAAGAGAACACGTTGTTGCCAAATTAACTGAGAAATTCAAGTGAGGGGCCAAAAGTTCCTGTCATGGAGAAGCTAAGACCAACCGCGCTCACGCAGTTTACTGGACATCTAACTGAAATGCTTCAAACAGCAATTCAATATATCGCAGTGAGCAGTCAGCCCATGATGACAGCCAAGAAGAGCTTGTTTATCTCAACTGCCATTTTTATTGCAACAAGAACAATAACATCGCTCGGTGAGAAGCAACTCAGTCGCATAGAGGGAGGGGAGGTGATTATTACACACCCCGGTTATATCCAGGGTGACACACAAGCACACAAGTCAGCAATTGCATAACCCGAGCTAAAATAAATTAACTTGAACATCCCGCTGTAATTCGACTGAACATACACATCATGGATGCATTTTAAAACAAGAACGATCGGTAGCACTGGCTGCTAGGAAGGCCGGAGCAAACTGTCAGCAATGCCCCCGGAGTGCTAAACAACAGAAAGTCTGCAGATGCTGGAAATCCGAGCAACACACACAAACTGCTGGAGGAATTCAGCAGGCCAGGCAGCGTCTACGGAAAAGAGTATAGTCGATGCTTTGGGCCGAGACTTGTCATCAGTCACCGATGAAGGGGCGTGCTGGATGGGGGTACACCAGCACCAAAGCCTGGGTGGGTGAGAGCATCTCGGAACTGGATGAAGGCCACAGTGCAGATGTCAGTCTAGGCAAAGGGCCTTCCCTTCTTGATGAACTGGTTCAGGGAATTAGTGATGGTGGCAATGTCCTTAATAAACCGGCGGTAGTGCTATGCCAGCCCCAGGAAGCTGTGAAGCTCAGAGCCATCGCGGGGGTGGAGGTGGGCCAGTCCCCAGCTGCTGCCACCTTCTCAGGGTCCATCGCTTCCCCCTTTGCACTCACCTTGCCCCAGGGGCTTCATCTGGTGGCACAGCGGGCAGCATTTTGCGGGGTTGAGGCACAGGTTCACCTGGAGCATGGCAGCACAGACATCTTCCAGGTTCCACGGAGCATCATCAAAGATGGTGCTTTTCGCCAGGAGATCGGCCAAGTAGATGACAGTGCGGAATGTGAGCCTCTCCATCAGTCTCTCGAATGTGGCTGGGACATTACAGAGGCCAGACAGCATTTCCCAGGAGCGTCACAGCCCTCGGCCAATGGTGAAGGCAGTCTTGGGCTGTGCCTTCGGGGCTAGTTCGACCTGCCAGTGGCCACAGTGGAGATCGAGAGAGATGAACCAGGTCAAACCCATGATATAGTCCAGGGCATCATCAATTTGATGCAGTGAGTAGGAGTCCTTCTGGGTCACGGAACTGAGCCAGCGGTAATCTATGTAGTACTGCCATGACATGTCTTTCTTCCTGACCAGAACCACTGGGGCTGCCCACGGGCTGTCGGAGGGCCCACTGGTGCTGGTCACTAGACTGTTTGACCCGCTGCTCCACTGCCTGGCATTTGACAAGGACCAGACTATGTGCTACAGGTGGATAGGCCGGATGTCCCCAGTGTTCATGTGGTGTTGGAGGAGCCCCATGCACCTGCAGTTCCCGTCCCTGGCTGCGGAGATGTCAAGTTGCTGGACCAGGAGGTCTTTTGATCACTGCTGCTGGACCTGATCCAAACTCTCGCTCCTCCGCTGCCATAGGTCCCACACTGCCTAGATGGTCTCGCTGGTGAGCGCCGCGCCGATGCGGTTGCCGATGACAGGAGCTGGGTGAGCAGCACTGGAGTGGCTGGTGACGGTGCACGTTACCGGTTACAGGTCTCAGCGTTGTGTTGGGCCGCTGTGGGGTGTGCTGCACTGTGGCAGGATGCTGTAAGTTCAGTGGTAGCTGTTGCTGTGCTTGCCTGGTCCAATTCCTGGAGCTGCCCTGCCGGAGAGCCGTGGCTTCAGTGCCAAAGTGAAGTAGTGCCCCCTGCACACCCACACGGGCCCCCCAGTGGAACAGCAGGTCCATCCCAATGATGCAGGAGTTCCAGGCTCTCCCTCTTGTTCGGCATCCCATCTTCGGGAGCCCGGCCTGCGGTGTAGCTGAGGGATACCGCTCGGTCCCTTGACTTATTACCCAGACCTTATGATGCTCAATCCGACATCGTAGATCTTCAATATTGCCTTCAACTTCTGACCCCATTCCAAGTGTGGCAAGAATTTGGTCTATGATGAGAAGAGGTCATTTACATCAACTGGCATTTTTATTGTTGACAACCACAATAACAGACAGAGCATACAGCTTGTTGACAAATTACTCAGTCCAATACGGATGGGGGAAGTGATTATTTCACACCCTAGTTCTATTTTTCTGCATGTAATTGATGAAGATACTTTGGATATCTACAACAGCTTTCAAATTGATGAGACAGCCTTTATATTGGATATTCTGGTGATAAAATTTGAAGAGTATTTTGTCCCAGGTAAAAACATTATGCTTGGGAGATTTTTTTTTCTGGTGACCAGAAAAAGGGTGTTAGCTTTGACCAATACTTAGCTAAACTTCACACACTGAGAAAATCCTGTGAGTTTATAGATTTGAGAGACTCGCTAGTCAGAGACAGAATAGTTTGCAAAATGCCAGATAGTGGGCTCAGAGAAAGATTGCTGCTTGAAAAAGATTTGATGCTGGAAAAGGCTGTGGACATGCGCAGGGCAGCGGAGACCACACAAGCACAAGCTAAGGAGCTGCACAGAGCCGACACAACAGTGGCGCAGAGCACACAGCACTTCCCAACGCAACAGAGGGGCAGAGCACACAGCACTTCCCGACACAACAGAGGGGCAGAGCACACAGCACTTCCCGACACAACAGAGGGGCAGAGCACACGGCACTTCCCGACACAACAGAGGGGCAGAGCACACGGCACTTCCCAACGCAACAGAGGGGCAGAGCACACGGCACTTCCCAACGCAACAGAAGGGCAGAGCACACGGCAGTTCCCAAAGCTACAGCAAAGCAAAGCGGAAGGCTCAAACAGCAAACACAGCAAATGTGGAGGCAGTCACATTCTAAGGAAAGTCCTGCAATAATTGTGGGAGAAGAATAATTTTGGGAAGTCCTGCAAAGCAGAGGCTACCAAGAGAAAGGAGCACATGGTTGCAGAGGAAATGGAGGAAGTCTTTGAGGATTCTCTACAGACTGCTGGTGTTGGTATAACAGAATGGATTGTCCCAGTGACAGTGAATGAGACAATAATTCCATTCACGCTTGACACTGGGGCCCAGGTGAATCTGTTCTCCATGGATAATGACAAAACTTTCAAAGTAAAGAGCAAGATTTACCCAGTGAAGTTAAGTGAGACAGATTGTACTGGAGAGAACGTTCCAGTAAAAGGGGCTGTGTAGTGACCTTCAAGCATAAGGGACATCATCTAAAGACACATCTGCTGATTGTAGAAAAGAGAGTACAGCCAATATTAGGTCTGAGTGCTTGTGAAGAAGTCAAGCTGGTGTAAGGAGCTTTCGTAGTGGCTTCACAGTTCAAAGATGACCGTACTTCACTTCACGCAGATGTCTTTGAGGGGTTTGGATGCCTACCCGGTATACACAAAATTCATGTAGATTAGACAGTGGCTCCTATTGTCCATACATGCAGGAAAAGTTCCATTTGCACTTAGAGACAAATTCAAACAAGAACTAGACCATGTGGAGCAGATAAACATCATACAGAAAACTGGTGAACCAACAGATAGGGGGAGCTGTTGTGCACATTTAGACAGAGACGTGACATAAAGATTCTTACCCCTCATGTATATGAAGGATGCAAGTAATGAAGTCAATTCAATTCAATCCAAATGGAGCATGTGGATATGATTAGACCCCAAGGGATATCAATGAAGCCATCAAGAAAAAGCATTTTAAAACACTAGTAGAGCAGGAGATCATGTCCTGGTTTGCAGGTGCCAAGTGATTTAGCAAACTTGATGCATCATCAGGGTTTTGGCAGAAGAAGCTTGATGAGGCAAGTTCGAGAAAAGAGGACTATGTACTTCTAACACCACAGGGAAGATATCACTTTCTTCAGCTACCATCTGGGATTCTGTCCGTAGCAGAAGTCAACCATAAACCCATCCACGTGATCTTTGCAGGCATATGTGGTGTCAAAAACATGAGAACACGATGGATGACATCATCGTTTGGGTTCCACTAAGGATAAACATGAGGCACAATTGAGACAGGCTTGACGTGACACAAATGTTTGGTATAAATTAAATAATGAGAAATGTAAGCTTGGTGTTAAAACACTGACTTTCATAGGGGATGTTACATCAGAAGAGGGAGTGAAGCCTGACCCAAGAAAGATGTCAGCCATTGAAAACATGGAGAGGCCCCAAAACAAGAAAGAGTTGAGATGTTTCCTGGGGATAGTGACTTACTTGGCTAAGTTCATCCCTCAACTGTCTACCACTTAGGTCACTCCTCGAGCAGTGAAATGAGTGTATTTGGTCTCACGAGCAAGAAGAGTGTTTCCAGTGGCTAAAAGGAGACTTAACTGAAGAATCCATGCTGAAGTTTTATGATCCAGAAAGGAGTACTAGGATCTCAGCTGATGTGTCCCGGTAAGGCCTTGGAGCAGCACTACTACAGCATCATAATGACACATGGCAAACTGTGGCCTATGCATCAAGGGCTTTAACAAGTGCAGAAGCCAACTATGAACAGGTAGAGAAAGAACATCTCGCTAGCACATATGCAAGTGAAAATTTCCATCAGTCTACCTATGGACAATCTTCTGATGTGGAGTCAGACCATAAACCAGTGGTCACAAATGCGTCCAAACCACTGAAAGACTGTCCCATAAGGATACAGTTCATGTTGATAAGGCTGCAGAAATATGACATGAAGATGATTTATGCACCAGAAAAATATGTTTAATGTTGATGTTGTCTCAAGCAGTCAACAAGAAAGGAAAGAGTGACCAAGAGATTAATGCTGATATACAGACCTATGCTGACATGATTGTCACCTCCATTCTAATGTTTCCTGAGAGAACAGCGAAGATTAGGATGGCAGCAGGGACAGATGAAATTATGAAATTGCTCAAAGAGACAATACGGAAAGAATGACTGCCAATGTGTAATCAGGATTACTGGGCATGCAGAGATGAACTGTCAATAGTGGATGACATGTCTTCAAAGGGTACAGATTTGTGATTCCAGTGTCGCTACACAAGCAGCACTCCAGAAGATACACAATTGACATCTTGGTGAGGAAAAATGTAAACAAAGAGCTCATGATGTGACAAGCTGGCCAAGCATGAACTAAGATATCAGCCAGATCACTGCCTCATGTGAAATACGCCTCACCTACAGACCAAAGCCGCAAGCAGAACCACATACACCACACCACGTACCAAACAGGCCTTACTTCAAAGTTGGAGTAAATTTTTTATTGTAATGGAAAGAGTCATTTTATTGTTGTAACGCACTGTAAGGATTCACTGCTAATGTAATGACTTCTTTGTAATGTTTCACTGCTAAGGCTGATGTAATGGCTTCCCTGTAATGTTCACTGCTGAGGTAACGGTTTCGCTGTAGCAGCAATGTTTGGGTTATGGCTGGAGATAACAAGACTGTGGTATGCATGTTACCCGATCAGAGAATGCTGCTCTGTCTTGTGAATCTGGAAGGAGGTTTCTCGCAGTCTTTTGTCAAGGAGAGCTGAAGAGGGAAGACACGTGTGGAGAGAGCTGGTAGACCACCAAATGGAGTGGATTGAGATCTGAGGGTCCGAAGGTCTCAACACTCGGAGGAGATCAATGGTGGAAGAATGGCTACTAAGTGAGCTCCAGTGTACACTTTTGACTTTTCCTTGAATTGGGCCCTTTTTTTATTTTCATTACTAACCCTATATTAGATTAAGATTCGTAAAGCTCAATCATTTAATTGCATATGGTGTACTGCCTGATATTTTGTGTTGTGGGTTTGTAACTGGGCATCCACACAAATGTGATTTCTCAGTGTGGCAGGGACAAAGCTGCTTTCCTCTAGATGACCACGAGCTGGCCAAGCCTGAGGTTACATTGTAACAGACTACTTTTCAAATTACACAGAGGTTGCAACACTGCAATCAAATCCAGCAAAGTGGTCATCACCTTCCTGAAAGCTGTATTTGTGAGGCATGGAGTGCCATGTGATGTGGAATCAGACAATGGTCCACAATTTTCAAGCTGTGAATTTGAGCCCTTTACCAATGATTGCACTAACCTCTCAGTGCACAAAAACCTGTTGACACCTAGAGGAGCACACAAGGTCAGATTGGCTAAAGTGAAAGGGAATGAAAAACAGAAACAGTATCATGACAAGACTGCAAAAAGCCTACCAGTCCTGAAGCCTGGAGATCAAGTGCGAATCTGAGATCACAATTCTCGCATATGGTCCATGCAAGGATATGTGCAAGAGGAAGCGGCTCCACATTCCTATCAGACTAGAGAGAGTGAGTATTATCTCTCAGAAGGAGCCATGTGGATTTACAGCCACCATCTTCAACCCATAACTGTGGCATGTTACCAATCAATATATTGAAGGGGCCAAAGGATGTAAAAAATCAATGTTGTGATCAGAGTTCTCAGAAATACACAAAAATTAACACAGCAAGTGGAAGTAATACACCTATGGAAACAAATGGCAGACCAAAAAGGATTATCAAACCACCCAGAGATTGACTGAAAGCTGTTGAGTGAATAAGGGACTGTATTTGCTCATTGGGTTGAACAGCTGATCGTCATCTTGATCTGAAAGATGGGAAGCTTCACTCTTTCCCATGGCAGTCTGGAATACAGGAGAGCCTCTAAAGTGGGTCAACAGGCTGCAGTCTTCTGCAAAACGTTCATTTTTAAGAACCCCATGACTGTCCTCTAATTCTTATGGTGGACAACAAATTATCTCTCAGTGCCCCTGATGACTGTACTACAAAAGTCTCTTTTGCAACCATCATCTTACATATAAAGTACAACTACATAAATATTTGAAAGTGGTAAGTCCTGATATCTAGTCCCAAAATCACATCCCAATGACAAACCTATTTCCTTACTCAATGCCAATAATGATGAAACATCCTATTCTCTCAATGGTTTGATTTTTAAAAATCACCTCTTGGACACATGATTCAATCCATTAGATCTTGTTCAATTTTCTTAATTATTTTGTATATATGTAGCTGCAGTTCCTGGGTATTACTCCCCTGACACAATGCTCAGATTACTAATGCCATTTCCACAGGAGAGAGTATTAGATGCTAACTAGCCTGAAGACGTTAGAAATGATCAGAGATGATTATTGCCCATGGATCAATGGAACTGTACTCAAGATATCACTATCTATATATTTACTTGGGGTAAGTTTGGGTGTCATAGGGTGTGGGTGGGTTGAAATGCATTCAGTAGCCACTTTATTAGGTACCTCCTGTACCTAATAAAGTGGCCACTGAGTGTACATTTGGAGTCTTCTTGTGCTGTAATTCAAGTTCAAGTTCTGTTTATTGTCATTCAATGATACATATGTATACCACCACATGAAACAGCGTTAATCTAAACCAAGGTGCACAACACAGCACATATAACTCACACACATAACCCATCGAACAATATTACAACTAGTAAATGACCAAATAATAAGGTGCATTTATGACACAAGTTAAAAAGTAAACATTGTAACGCTACTGGCAATTCACGTGTGATGAGACGTGGGTGATGGCAGGGAATTCAGTAGTCTTACAACATGGGGGCATAAGCTGTTTCCATCCTAACAGTCCTTCTCCTAACGCTTTGGTATCTCCTGCCTTGATGGTGGGGCTCAAGGAGATTGTTGGACAGATGGCAGGGTTCATGGGCAATACTAAGGGCCCTGTATATGGAGTGCTCCGGATAGGTATCTTGAATATTATCTCATTCGTAACTCATCCATTTCAAGGATTGACTTGTTGTGCATTCTGAGTTGCTCCTCTACACACCACTGTTGTAATGTGTTGTCATTTGAGTTACTGTCACTGTCCTGTCAGCTTGAATTAGACTGGCCATTTTTCTCTGACCTCTCATTTTCACCCACAGAACTGTCACTCAGAATTGTTTTCTTTCTCACACCATTCTCTGTAAATTCTACAGATTGTTATGCATGAAAATCCCCAGAGATCAGCAGTTTCGGAGATACTCACACCACCCCATCTGACACCGACAATTATTCCATGGTCGATGTCATTTAAATCGCATTTCTTCCCCATTCTGATGTTTGGTCTGAACCACTTGAACATGTCTGCATGCTTTTATACATTGATTTGCTGCCACACGATTGGCTGGTTAGATATTTGCATTAACAAGAAGATGTACAACTGTAGCTAATGAAGTGGTAACCGAGTGTATTATCTGTGCTAGTAAAACAAAAATATATTTGATGTGGTAAAGTGACCATATGTGAAAATGTAATGTAGAGGAACATCTGTAAATCAGGCATCTTTCAGGTCTGCCAAATTGGTCAAGACATTAAGGATCTTCCATCAGAACTGAATATGTTTAGTAATAAAAGAAGGTTCATTTAAGTATGGTGATGGATGAGCGGTGATGTGATAGAAATATACAAGATGCTAAGAAGCATAGATTGACTGGACAGCCAGAGACTTTTCCACAGAGCATAAATGGCTAATACAAGGTGGGGGGGTATCTTAATTTTAAGGTGTTTGGAGGAAAGTATAGGGGGGGATGTCAGAAGTTTTTTTACACACAGAGTGGTAGGTTCATAAAATACCCTGCCAGGGTAGAGGCGGATTCATTAGGGGCATTTAAGAAACTCTTAGACACATGGATGGTAGAAAAATAGATGACTATAGAAGTTAGATTGATCCTAGAGTAGGTGAAAAGATCGACACAACATCGTGTGCCGAAGGGGCTCTTCGAAAGGGTTGCAGAGAGAGTGAGAGAAAATCTTTCTATGTTCGTTTCTAGGATATAGGTTGTGCTGGGCAACACTTACTGCCCACCGCTTATTGTAAATGTACTTCTTGAACAATTTCAGTCCACGTAGATTGAAAGTATTCCTATGGTGTTGCTGAGCAGGGTATTCCAAGATTTGGGCCCAGCAATATCAAAGAATTGACAATAAATTTCCCAAGCCAGGATTATATCTGACTGTAGCTGCTGCCATTCCCCTTCCTCTCCTGCAGCTGAACCATTGTTCGAACTTACTCCCAAAGGCAGTGGATGAACATTCCATCACCTAGGGATGGGGTGTTGAATAAGGCTCTTGTGAAGCAGAAATTACAAGAGAGAAGATCAATAACTAGGCTCAAAGTTCAAAGTAAATTTGTTATCAAACTACACATAGGTCACAATATACAAACCTGAGATGGGTTTTCTTGCAAGCATATTTAGTAAGTCCAAGCAACACAATAAAATCAACAAAAGACCACACTCAACAGGATGGAAAACAACCAATGTGCAAAAGAGTTCAAACTGTGCAAATACAAAAGAAAGTAATAATAATAACAAATAAGTACACAATAATTATCAAGAACATAAGATGAAAAGTCCTTGAAAGTGAATCTATAGGTTGTGGGAACAGTTCAGTGATGGGACGTGAAGTTCAGCGAAGTTACCCCTTTGATTCAAGAGCCTGAAGATGAGGGAGATTAAGTGAGGGTGCAAGGCCCATGGTCATACTGAATGCACCAGAATCAGAATCGTGTTTAATATCACCAGCATACGTCATGAAGTTTGTGAACCTTGTGGCAGCAGTACATGATAAATAAACAAAAAAAAACTGAACTATGGTAAGTACATATATGTATAGTAAATAGTTAAGGTAAGTGGTGCAAAAAAACCCAGAAATTAAAAAAAAGTAGTGAGGCAGTGTTCATGGGTTCAATGTCCATTTAGAAATTTGATGGCAGAGTGAAAGAAGCTGTTCCTGAATCGTTGAGTGTGGGCCTTCTTCCTGATGGTAACAATGAGAAGTGGGGATGTCCTGGGTGATGGGGGTCCTTAATGATGGACGCCACCTTATTGAGTACTACTCCTTGAAGATATCTTGGATATTATGGAGACTAGTGCCCATGATCAAGCTGACTAATTTTACAACTCTCTACAGCTTACTTCAATCCTGTGCAAAAGCCCCCCCCCCCCATACCAGACGATGATGCAGCCAGTCAGAATGCTCTCCATGCTACATCTGTAGAAGTTTTCAAATGTTTTAGGTTCCTCAAATTCTAAATGAAATATAGCTACTGTCCTGCCTTCTTTATAGCTGTATCAGTTTGTTGCGTCCAGGTTAGATCCTCAGCAATATTGACACTCAGGAACTTAAAAGTGCTCACTCTCTTCACTTCTGATCCCTCTGTGAGAATTGGTGCAAGTTCCCTCATCTTACTCTTTCTGAAGTCCAGAAACAGCTCTGCGGTCTTACTGACGCGGAGTGCAAGGTTATTGCCATGGCACCACTCATCTAGCTGGTATATCTGAGATTCTTCCCACAATGGTTGTACCATCAGCAAATTTATAGATGGTATTTGAGCTATGCCTAGCCACTCAGTCATGGGTGTAGAGAGAGTAGAGGAGTGGCTAAGCACACATCCCTGAGATGCACCAGCGAAGGAACAAAACACAATTTTTATCTCCAGTTTTTAAACTCAGTTTTGAAGTAGGTAAGAAATAACAGACCTCATCATAACATGAAGTGCAGGTCCTTAAGGTAATAATGACCTTCATTTCGGTAGCACAGAAATGGAGGAAAGGGGAATTGGTATGACAGGTGATCAGAAGCCGAGGACGACACTGGCATATGGTTGTAACTCCAGTTCATCCTTTTTCAGGTTCAAAACATCTCCCAGTCCATTGAGGTCCTGGACCTACGAACCTACCGGGATCTCCAGTACGTGCGGAACACAGAGTCACTGATGAAAGTTCTCAACGCCAGGTTAAAAGTAGCAACTGAGAGCCAATCGAATCTGTTGAACAAAAATTTCCAGGTATGCTGATGACTGGGAGGAGCACCTCCAGTTTCCTCTGCTGCTTCCCCTCCAAATGTCTCTCTAATCTTCTGGAGGGTCTATTCTCTTACCTGGTGGTAGTTTATTATTTGACATCTTGAACATTTAACTGTAGAAGCTGTTGGCCACATGTGTTAGAATCTCATTGAAAGAAATGTTGGTGGTGGAGGTTGAGGTTGTTGGGTGGTTACCATATCCACATTGAGGGTGAGCTAAATCTAGACTTATCTGAAGTTGACTGAAGCAGCTCAAATAGAGCATCTATGCCTAGCTAAACCAGTGGTAAGGCTAGTGGGGTGGGTTATGGCTCCTACAGTCTTCATTAAACAGAGGTAAAATTTGTTCTCAGCCACTGGTACTAAATTCAAAGTTTCATTGATTCAACGAACATTTTTTCATCAAAGTATGTATGCAGTTTACAGCCCTGAGATTCATCTGCTCCACAGACAGCTAGGAAACAAAGAAAACCATGGAACACATTTAAAGAATAAACTCCATAAGCATACCATGTGAACAGCAACAAAAAAAGAGCAAAAAAACATATTTGCACAAAGTCAAAAGGAGCCAGGCATATTCAGTTCAGCTCAGTTTTCATTATTTGCAGGTGATTCAACATCTCCCAAAATAGCAACAAGAAAAAAGAGCAATCTGAGATGAGAAAGATGTCATAACAGGAACTATAGAGGCCAATCCACCAACCGTCCAATCTGGAAGCAGCTACACACTGTCTCTAAAATTCAGTGAAATCTGAATATGGTGCTCACAATGTTTTTAGATTGTCAGAGCCCTAGGGGTGACAGGAGTTCAGTGATAGCTGTGGCAGAGACACAGACACAATATAAATATTTCACTGTATTTTACAATAATAAACGCTAGGCCAACAGGACTGCTAACTGAAATCTCTCAAGCTAAAAACAAATGCTGTCACTGCAGTTCAGAAGTAGTACTCTAGAACTAAATTATTACTACTCCTTTACCAGTGTCTATCTAAATCACTTATCTTCTTTCCCGGAATATGGACGAAGGTAAGCAGGGAACATTTTCGTCACTGTGCACCATTCAAGACTTGGCAAGACAGAAACACCAGGAAGAGAGTTAAATGCCATTACACGGAAACCCTAATTCTGGGGCCACTGAACAGGACTGCATAAAGCTGCAGCAAGCTGCAAACTCAACCAGCCCCATCATGGAATTAGCCTGCCCAGCACTGAGGACATCTTCAAATGGCTTCTTCACCCTTGCCAGCGGGTTTCTGAATGGATACTGAAACCAATAAATTACAACCTCTTTGCTCACTTTTTGCACTATTTATTTAATTAGATATATATGTAATATATGGTTTTTAATTATGCACTGTATTGCAATATACTATCTCCACAAAACAACATATTTCACAACATTTGCTAGTGATAATAAACCTGATTCTGTTTCGAATTGGCTGGAATGTGTGGATCCTCACTTGTGTGATTTCCATCTTCTTTCAGCTGTCTGCCTGCGAAAGAGCCCAGATTCCGCGGCAGTGTCCACGGTTGTTACAGAGACCCCCTCCCTAGGCACAGCTGCTGAGACACCAGAGACCTGTGCCTACTGGAAGTCCTGGATGATAGATTTGTCCAGGATGTATCAAGCTGGAACCCAAGAACATTCCTCTAGGCCATACCTCTCCCAATCATTGAGCTACTGGACAGTTCCCAACACCTGGTGAAGTGCCACCTAGAATAGTCCAGGGACCCATCCACCAAGCAGGGAGGAAAGGGAGAGAGAGGACTACAGCCAGGGGATGAAATCACTGACATGAGCTAGGAAACATGGAACACCGGGTGAGTCTTCATGGATGATAGTAAGCCCAGTCTATAGGAGGCTCTGTTGATAGAGTCTTCCCCACTATGACTGATTCCACGTGGCATGGGGCCAATTTGCGGCTCTCTACACACAATGGAAGATCTCTAGGTGCCAGCCAGCCCTTATCCCCTGGCTTTAGAGGCCTCACCTGTCAGCGGAGCTGATCAGATATCTCACCATATTGTTTCTGGGTGTACAGCGGAGAAGACCTCGCCTGTCTTCACATGCACTTATATCTTTGGACAAACTGTCCAGCAGTCGTAACTCCCACATTAATCTCTTGGGCAGCTTATGTTGGCACTGGAAGCGTGACATTACGCAGGCTACCCTCAGCATATAGTCAAACATCAGTGTTTGTTTTCGGTGCAAAGGACACATTTCACTATATGTTACGATACAAAGTGACAGTAAACCTAATCTTTACAGTCTTCTCTTTATAATGCTGAAGTTTGGCTTGCTCAGCTTTGATGGGCTGAATGGCTGCCTCTGTGCTGTGAGCAGAGTGATTTATGTTTGCACTCAAACAAACACTGAGTAGAAGCCAATGCTGTCCAGCGAGTTTGGGAGGAGGTGAATTACCACAAGATTGTTCCTGAAGCTATACCAGTACAAACCTGGCAACATAAATAAGAACGCACCCAGTCACTGGGAGCAGGAAATATTGGGAGTGATTTCCAAGGTCAGGCAAGTCAGCTGTGGCATTTATTCCCAGAATCATTGATATCGGAAGAATTGTAAAAAGGGGAAACAGACATCAGTAGTTCTGCAAATTGCTCATCTAATTGGTTATTTTAAGAACTGCAGCCCATTCTGTGCTACAGTCACAGCTCCTTCACAGTGGCCTGCACAACCTCAGAAAAACAGGCACAGTGAAGTTTATTAAATTTGCCCACATTTCTGGGGCTTTAATGCCACAGATATTACTATTGCTCAATCTTTTGATGAGAGATATTTTGTTCCCTACATTACTCCTGCAGCATGCCATCCACTTCAATCACATCAGCAGCAGAGTGATGCCCAAAGTTCAGCTCCAGAGAAAATTTCAGTCCCATCAAATAGAACAACAACACTCTCCGCTCTCCCACAGAAGAACCAATTGCTTTGAATATTGAAAGTTCAGAAACATCATGGTTGATAGGGTCAGTCTCACTCCACATTGAGTGGTTTAGTTCACCACTCAACTCACCATTCTGTCTGCACACTTCCTATGTCTTCTTTAGCTGTCCCTGTTTCCACTGCTTGTTTGTCTAAACCTTATCCTCTTGTTCACGAATGACTCAGGCCAGATGGAGTTGGGAGGTTTGGAAAAATATGTGAGGAAAGGTGCAGTGAGGTGGAGAGGGCACAGAGGAGATTTATCAAAGTGATGCCTGGATTAGAGAGCCAGTCTGATTAGAGCTGGTTGAGTGTATTGGGTATTTTTCTTTGGAGTGAAGGAGGATGAGAGGTGACTTGATAGAGGTGTACAAGATGATAGGAGGCATTGATAGAGTGGACAGCCAGAGATATTTTTTCTCGGAGCAGAAATTGCTAATACAAGAGGGCATAATTTTAATGTAATTGGAGGAAAATATGGGGGGGATGTCAAAGGTAAGTTTTAACACAGAGAATGATGGGTTTATGGGATGAGGTAGTAGAGGCAGATACAATAGAGATTTAAGAAACTCTTAGATGGGCATGTGGATGAAAGAAAAATAGAGGCCAATGTGGCAGCGAAGTATTAGATTGATCTTAGAGTAAGATAAAAATTTGGGCTGAAGGGTCTGTGTTGTGCTGTAATGTTCTATATCTTCTAGGTGCTCATGACAAACAGTTCATCTTAATTTCAACTCTAGCCACATCATATATCACAAAGATTTGACGTTCCATTCATAGAGTTACTCTACTCCTCTCTCGGCAAAGTAACAGCTCAGCTCATCTATTTTTCCTTGAGGTCACAGGAGCAGACAGAACAGCCATGGTGAGCTGATGACCACTCAGTTTTCAATAAAGGTTGTGCTGAGAGCACCATGACAACACCCTGTTAGGACCAAAAGGCACTCTTCTTGGGGGTGGCATGGCCCCTAGGCCTTCCGTGGTCTCTGATAATAAACCCGGGATCACAGTGCCTCCCCTCAAGAATCATGGCTCTGCAATGATGAAAGAGACAGTTTCTCCAAGAGTCAAAGGATGCTGGTAATGTAGAAGGGCTAAAGGCCTGTTTCTCTGTGGTTGACTTTGTGACTCTACCCTCCAAAGTGGCTTGACCAGCTACTTTATTTGCCCAAGAGTTTGGCAGCATTTTGGTTCCCTTTGTGTATTTCTTTCATTTAATTTACAGATACAGCATGGTATGAGACCTATCAACAAGCCTGCACTACACCATGTGACCCATTAACCTACTAACCTGTGTGTCTTTGGAATGTGGTAGAAAGTGGGAGCACCTGGAGGATAGGGAGAACATGGACTCATCTCCAAAAGCCTTGATGCAGAAACCCAGGCTCAGATCCTACTGAGAAACATCGAATTTAAACTCAAGTAGTTAAGTAACTTTGAAATTAAAATTAAGCAATTAAATAATTCAGTAAAGGTGACAATAAAATTGTTAGACTACTGTAAAAACCCCATCTGGCTCATTAAACTCTGCTCTCCTTCCACAGACGGACAGAAGTGACTCCAGCCCCAGCAACATACAATTAACTGTTAGCTTCCTGCTGCGATGGATTGAAGCTCGTGTGTAGCCAGCCACCTCCACATCATTTTAATGCATGAATTAATTTTTAAAAAGCCACTTTTTCTGGACATGAGGGATTAATACTGAACTTAACAGCAACACCCACACAATGGAAATTAGAAGACACTCTGTCTTTTCAAGTAATTCCATTTCTAAGTATTAGGTCAACATCTAAAAACATATACAGAGAAATAGGGTAAATCATTGCCCTGTTGCTTAGCTAATGATGCTAAACATTCTTATTTTAATTAGAAAGATATTTTTTATTTAACTTGGTTTGTCCATTCAAATCTAATCCTGGGCATCAGTCTTTCCCCTAGGTCCATTCTACCTTTGAGCAAAGGTTATGTCTGACTTCAAACATGTTGCACATGTGGAATACATGGATGTCTCTTTTGCCCATCATACCCTACACAGAGCTCTCTCTCCAGCTTTTCCTTGACAAGAAAGGTCATGCCTTTGATCTAAAGTGCTGTGGAGGCTTCTCACTGCATTCTGTCGTCTCTTCTGGATGGCTGGATGTGGTTCCAGAGATGGGAGGACAGTACTTATGGACACATTTAACCTTAAGATGAAGAGACTCAAAATGGAGGTGTTTGACATTGTAAGAAGCCAATGTGGGTCAGAGACCTTTGGGTGAATGCCATGTTCTTAGTGCTGTGATCAACAATGCCCCAAGATCTCCATTGAAGGATTGTTACTGGAGCAGTCACCATCAATGCACCAGCAATGTATTGGTATTGCTGCAAAATACGGACCATATAGAGGTGGGCTGGTGGGAAGGTGGACCATATTTTACAGAGAAACACTGCACGTCTCTGGGTAGTTGCTGGGATGTGAACTAACACAGAAGGCAGTGGAGGTTGCTACTAAATTTATTCAGGAAGGAGCTAGATATATTTCCTTGGATGGCAGAGTTACATGGCTGGTGGAGCCTCTGCTGTGTAATTCCAGAGACCTGGGTTCATTCTGACCTCCAGTGCTGTCTGTGTGGAGTTGGTGCATTCTCTCTGCGACCATGTGGGTTCCTTCTAGGTGCACCAGTCGCCTCCCGCATTTTGAAGGTGTGGGTATGGTAGGTTGACTGTTGTAGCTGCAAGTTATCCCTCTTGCAGGTGGGTGGTACAATTTGGAGAGACTTCATAGGAATGTGGGGAGAACAAATTAATAGGGAAATAATGGAGAACAAGATTACTCTGTGAGCTGGCTTGTATTTGATCAGCCAAACTGACTCCCATGTCATATGGAAATATGAAATAATTCTAAAGTGTTATTGGGAGTAAGATGGGAATAAGGTATTGAAGAGGATGATCGGCCATGAATGATGCACCAGGCCTGACAACAGAATGGCTTTCCCTTGCCCGAATATTTCAATGTTAAGATCGATAATTGTCAGTATTATTCCTGATGGATATGGTTCACTACCAGTGGCTAACGTTAAGCTCACATATCTGCCAAAGCTTGCATGCAAAGCTAACAAGGGTCAGACTTGGGTAATATCACGCAAGTTGACACTGAGCTGCAGTCTCCATCAAGACTGCAGCTCAGATATAGTGGGGGGTTTTCAGGGGTTTAGGTTCATAGGGTGGTTTAGGGACAGAGAGGTGCACTAAGAGCCAAGTTAGCTTGAGGGTCAGGGTTGTGGGGAACTACAGGACAGACCGAAGTCTAGGTCACCTCTCCAGGTTCAAAGACGATGTGGACATTGTCAGAAGTCAGATAGGCAGACCAGCAAGGAATTTCAGAGTCCCGTCATCAGTGAGTCCGATCAAATTTCTCTCTTCTCAGCTTAAGTCTATTCCCTCTAGTTCTTGATTCCCCAACCCTGGGAATGGGTTGCACACATTAACCCTGTCTATGCTCTTCATAATGTTAGACATTTCTATGAGATCATCCCTTATTATCCGACAAGCCAATGAAAAAATAATTACAGTATTAAGAGGCAAAGATAGAGTGGAAGGCCAATACCTTTCACAGGGTGGCATTGGACAAAGCCAGAGGATGTCTTTTAAAACGAATGGAGGGAAGCTTAGGGGAAATATCAGAGGAGGGTCCTTCACATTAAGAGTGGTGGGTGCATGGAATGCACTGGCAGAAGTGCTGGTAGAGTCTCATACAATAAAGAGACTCTTAGATAGGCAGATGGACGAGTGAAAAATGGAGAGTTATGGAGTGTGTAGAAAGGAAGGATAGGTTAGATTGATTATGGAGTAGGATTCTATAGGTAGGTACAGCATAGTGGTCAGAAGGGCCCATACAGTGGTAAACTTTTCTGTGTTATGTTTTACATTTCATATTTAAGGCAGTCCCAACCTGTTCATAATCCATCCATAACTCAGTCTTTCAAATTCCAGCAACATCCTTATAAATTTCCCTTGCATTTTTCCAGCTGAATGACATCCGTCCTTCAGCAGAGTGACTAGCACTGAACACAATATCCCAAATTCATCTTCAGCAAAGTTTCGTACAACTACAACTTCTATACTTACTGTCCTATACCAAAAACCCTCTTCACCACCCTGCCTACTTGCAACACTTTCTTTGGTTGATTCTGGAGATGAGGGCATTAGCCTATGGTGAGAGGCTGAGTCATCTGGGGCCATACTCACTGTAATTCAGATGACTGAGTGGCGATCTTATAGGAACATATAAAGTAATAAGATAGAGGTAGGAAAATTATTCTCACTAGTAGGTGAAACTAGACCTAGGGGACATGGCCTCAAGATTTGGAGGAATGTGATTTAGGACAGAGATGAGGAGAAGTTGCTTTTCCCAGAGAATAGTGAACCTGTAGAAATCTCTGCCCAGGGAAGCAGTAGAGGCAACTGCATTAAAGATATTTAAGATAAAATTAATTGGATTTTGCATAGTTGTAGAATTAAGGGTTATAGGGAAAATGCAGGCAGGTGGAGCAGAGCCAATGGCCAAATCAGCTAGCTCAGTGGGCCAGACAGCCAACACCTGCTCCTATTTCTTATGTTCTGTCCTAAAGGCAAGAATTGCAGAAGCAAGAATCATTTAGTAAGCAGCAGACCACTTGAAAAATCAGGCTCAATCTTTCAAACTGTCCATTCAACTTTATGTCTTGATCTCCAGACTGATAGCCAAGAATTCCATTTACAACCAGTGAACAGATGAAAGGGCCAACATTGATATTTGTGAGTTATAACCTGTCACCAGTTAGGAGGTGACCTGATCAAAGTCTATAAGAATATGAGAGGCATAGATAGAGTAGACAGTAAAAAGCTTTTTGCTTCGTGTGCTGTGTTATGAAAAGCAAGAGGACAGAGCTTTAAAGTGAGGAGAAAAAAATACTCAAGCTGTTTTACGGGGTAAGGTTTTTGCAAAGAGCATGCTTGATATTTTGAGTGGGCTCCATAGAAATCAAGGTCCAATTTGGAGAAAAAAAAACTGAGCAAAATCAGACTCACAGAAGTGGCTGGTTCTGATCCCGGCAGAAAGGACGAATACCAAAAGCTTGCTGTTGAACTGGACCTTCTTGTAACCTTGCAGGAAGATATAGATGGAAATGTCAGAGAGGGAGATGAATGTAGAATTAAAGTGGCAGGCAAACTCAAACACCTATGGATTGAATGCAAATTAACACCTAATCTCTATAAAACCATGTGAACGTTAACCTTAGTTCTTTATCTGTCTTCAGATAATGACTTTGAAATTCACTGATGCATGTTTTCCCTCCAACTTTCACATCCTCAGCACTTGTTAATATGTCCATGTTACTTTATTGTCGCTGGGTGCAATTTCGGAATATCCTACTGAACAGCACTGGGGGAACGAACACTTCAAGAATAGCCCACACCACTATCTTATTGGAAAACCTGCCTACTTTTGCCATCATCAAGGACTTCTGCAACACAAGCCGTGGTCTCTTCTCATTGGTGTGTGAGCCTCAGGAAACATACCACCAGGTTCAGGAACTGTTGTTGCCCCTCAACCATCAGGCTCTTGAATCAATTGAGATAACTTCGCTTGACTTATCACTGAACTGTCCCTACAACCTATGAACTTATTTTCAAGGACTCTTCATCCAATGTTCTCAACATTTATTGATAATTTATTTGTTATTGTTATTTTTTTCCATTTGTATTTGCACAGTTTGTTGCTTTTTGCACATTGGTTGCATGTCCATCCTGTTGGGTGCAGTGTTTCATTTACCTATTACGTTGCTTAAATTTACTGAGTATGCCCACAAGAAAATAAATCTCAGGGTTTTATGTGATTACATATATGTACATTGATGATAAATTTACTTTGAACTTTGAGCAACAAAGACTGAGAAGGTAGGAGTTAAGATCTCAACACAACTGAAAAATAATGATACACCTTTGATAATTTACTCACAATATTCAGAAGAAACAAGAACTGCAGCAGTCTCCTCCAATTTCCCTCCATGAGTGAAGGATAGTTGCAAATAAATTATTTGACTAATATCTGCCTCAGAGTGGACAGCAGATTTGATTGACAGAAGAATAATCCAATAATCTCCATCCTATCTGAGAAGACTGATCGCTGCACACAGGCCTGTATTTCAGTGATGCAGGCAGTGTGAAACATTGTCTTTGATACAGAGAGCATTAGAGAGAGAGAGAGAGAAGGTAAGAGGAAGGTCGTAGTTTCACAGATGCTTGTAACAAGAAACATGGCAGAAAGGGATGTGTTGTTGATGTTCATTAATTATCCATTGTCTTTTACAGTGTCTGTACAGTGAAAACAAAGTATAGATTAACAGAAGGGATCAGTTCAAGAAGCTGAAAGCATATTCTCCATCACATCCATTCCAACTAATGAGATCAGCTTGCTGTAATAAAATTTAACATCCCTGTAAAATCCATGTATAATACTGATTGTCACTTGGAAGTCTCAGGAATATATATTTATATTTTAGGACAAAGAATTTGCATATCACAGGGAAAACTAATGTCAAGAAGATTGATGTTGCTTTAACAGATTCATAAATTTGGTGCCAACCAAGCAAGGCTTTTTAATTCATGTGTGGATAAAGTGTCAGACTAAATTACATTGTACAAATTACAATCAGTGGCCACTTTGTAAGGTGCACCTAATCTTTGCTCACGAATGCAACTTGTTACGAACCCCGTAACTGGGTTACTTACCAGCAAAGATAGAGACGTCCGTTGGAGTCTGATGATACTATTTTTAACAGTATTTATTAGTAAAAATACACAAAAATAATATCAATGCAAATATACAGATAATATACGTCATCAATACTAAACCTAAAAGTGCGGGTATAATAATAATCAGTAAGAAATAAGCTCTATCGTTGTCTAGGGGATAATGAATTGTCCGATGGAAATATAAAGTTCGTTTCAGTTCACACAGGCTCCAGTGTTTGTTTGTCGCTGTGTTGCAATTGTTGGAGAGAGAGAGAGATAGGAATAGAATGGGAACAGTTACTGCTACGGGTTTTGCCAACCTTCCTTTATGATTTCGATCCGTCGGTGTCTCGTTGGTGTGGCCGTTCAAGTGTGACCTCTCCTTTAGCTAAACCGTTCTTCCGTGATGAGCCCGCCACCCAGGCAAGGGAAGACACACACGAGCTCTCACCAGCGTTCGCTATAAAATGCTGTCCCTGGATTTCTAGCATTTCTCCTGGTGCGTCTGAGAGTTGTTTCCCCAGACCCTCTTTTATCCTCACTCACGGGCTCTCAGATGTCAATCAGGTTGGGATGATACAATCCCTCAACCAGACCACTCTGGTTGTCCCCTGAGGAGTTTCAATGAATAGTACAGAACTCAATACACAATTCCATCTCCAAGAGACAATGGCAGTAATCAGTGGTTCCGTTTCGCTTATGTCAGGAGGCTTTCCACCTAGTTGTGTATTCTGTGTGTCTCTCTCTCATTTCCTGACATGCTGTGTGTCTCTCTCATTCCCTTTGATAACAGCATCGGAATAGTAGCGATTTGCGATTCTCCAAAGGGGTGGGGGGGGCATTGGCGATTCCGTACCCTTCTGCCCATCAGAGTTGCTCCACATTCGTAACAAACTCAGTGCATAAACGCCTGAAGACATGGTCAAGCGGTTCACTTGTTCAGACCAAATATCAGAATGGGGAAGAAATGTGATCTCAGTGACTTTCACTGTGGAATGATTGTCGGTGCCAGACAGGGTGGTTTGAGTATCTCAGAATCTGCTAATCTCCTGGGATTTTCACACACAACAGTCTCTAGATTTAATGCTTCAAAAAAACAAAAACAAAAATCCGTGGGCAAAAATGACATATTAGTAAGAGAAATCCAAGGAGAATGGCCAAACTGGTTTAAGCTGACAAGAAGGTGGCAGTTGCAACAGTGGTGTGCAGAAGAATATTTTTGACTGAACAACACGTCGAACCTTGAAGTGAATCAGCTACAACAACGGAAGATCATGAACATACACTTGGTGCCACTTTATTAGTTATAAATGGTACCTAATGAAGTGGTCATAGAGTGTAAATTCATATTTTAGAATAAATGTTTTGCATATCGTCAAGTAAAACTGATGTCAAGAAGATTGATGTTGCTTTAACTGATTTATAAATTAGATACCAACGAAGCAAAGCTTTTTAATTCAGGTGTGCATAAAGTGTCAGATTAAATTACTATGTACCAATTATATAGAAACATAGAAATTCGACACTATGTTACAGGCCCTTCGGCTCACAATGCAGTGCTGACCACGTAACCTACTCTAGAAGCTGCATAGAAATTCCCTACCACATAGCCCTCTATTTTTCTAAGCTCCATGGTATCTATCTCTGAGTCTCTTAAAAGACCCTATTGTATCCCGCTTCCTGCACTTTCACTGGCAATGCATTCCATGCACCCACCACTCTCTGTGTGAAAAACTTACTTCTGACATACCCCTTGTACCTACTTCCAAGCACCATAAAACTATGCCCCCTCGTGTTAGCCATTTCAGCCCTGGGAAAAATTCTTTGGCTATCCACATGATCAGTGCCTCTCACCATCTTATACACCTCTAATAGGTCACCTCTCATCCTCCGTCACTCCAAGGAGAAAAAGCCAAGTTCACTCAACCTATTCTGATAATGCGTGCTCCCCAATCCAGACAACATCCTTGTAAATCTCCTTTGCATCCTTTCTATAGTATCTACATCCTTCCTGTAATGAGGTGACCAGAACTGAATACAGTACTCCAAGTGGGATCTAACTAAGGTTTTATATACCTGTAACATTACCTCACAGCCCTTGAACTCAATCCTACTGTTGATGAATGCCAACACACTATACACCTTCTTAACAACACTGTCAACCTGCAACACAGCTTTGAGTGACCTATGGCCATGGATTCCAAGATCTCGCTGATCCTCTACACTGCCAAGAGTCTTACCATTAATATTATATTCTATCTTTAAATTTGACCTACCAAAATGAACCACTTCACACTTATTTGTGTTGAACTCCATCTGCCACTTCTCAGCCCAGTTCTGCATCCTATCGATGTCCTGTAGTAACCTCTGACAACCCTCCAGACTATTCATGACACCACCAACTTTTGTGTCATCAGCAATCTTACTAACCCACATTTCTTCCTCATCCAGGCCATTTATAAAAATCACAAAGAGGAGGGGTCACAGCACAGGTGCCTACGGAACACCATTGGTCATCGTCCTCCATGCAGAATTTGAACCATCCATATCCACCCTTTGCCTTCTGTGGGCAAGCCAATTCTGGATCCACAAAACAACTTCTCCTTTGATGCCATGCCTCATTATTTTCTGAATGAGCCTCGCATGGGGAACTTGTTTCATTAAAGACATATGGCAGGTACAAAGGGGCATGCTGTTATTACAAAGCAGATGACATTATTATTAACCAAATGAAACCCCTGGATCCCTTGGCTGCATAAGTCCACCAGCCCCGCCAAACTGGTGAGGTTGAGGCATTCTCCCATCCCAAACCCCTCTTTGTGTAAACGCTGTTTAATTTGCTACCCTGTTACAAATTAATGCCACGAAATAACAGACAATACACTGCATACGATTAAAGGATTATATTAATGAATCTTAATTTGACTAAAGGGTAAGTAAAGAAAAGAACAAGAAGAAAGAAAAGGACCCATTTTAATGAAACAGTCAAATGTGTACAAGTTGGAGCTCACGGTTTCTCCATAGTCATCAATCCTCAATCTACCTCTCCCCTGGCTTCGTCAAATTCTACAACCTCTTCTCTCCTGTGTCTTCCCTTTTTATCTCCTCTCAAACCTAAAGCTCCAAGCCCAACTTCAGTGACCCTCACCAGAGAAGCCTCCCCTTATTTCGACCATCCTAATTGGATGGCACACATTTCTCCTCATCTCTCATCTTCAACAATAACCCAAACGAGCTGAAAACAGAACAGTCAGCTCTTACAGAACTGCTAAATGAAAAACATACAGCATAACAGTAAAGAGCATGAACCAGGGCATCACACAAAGATAGTTATCACCAAATCACTTGCAGACGTAAAAATTCTCTCTCTGGCACTGCATCATGTGAATAGGCAGTGAGTTGTCCATGGGGAGTTGACTATTTTGCCAATGTTAACTTTGTCATTAAGAGTCAATCTATTCAGCATCAGCTTGGGCTTGGTTTCTTCTGGTCCGTAATATATAATGGTGGAGACTCGAACCAGGGGGCATTGCTTCAGAATAGAAGGACGCCCTTTTAGACCAGAGATGAGTAGGAATTTCTTTAGCCAGAGGGTGGTGAATCTCTGGAATTCATTGCCACAGATGGCAGTGAAGACCAGGTTATTGGGTACTTTTAGAGTGGAGGTCGATATGTTCTTGATATTAGAGGCCAGGTTATTAAGTATATTTGGAGTGGAGGCTGATATCTTCTTGATTATTAAGGGCATCAGAGGTTATGGGGAGAAGGAAGGAGAATGTGGTTGAGAGGGATGATAAATCAGTCATGATTGAATGGCATAGCAGACGCAATTCTGCTACTATGCCTTGCGGTCTTATGGTCTAAGACTTAATACAGTTGTGTATAAAATTCTGATTGATATGTTCACACACTGCACTGTTGGCCACAATAATGCAGTGTTTAGTAAATCTCCTTTACCATTTTCTGTGAATATAAAAGATCCCCACATAATTTTAGAACATAACACCATAAGGTATAGCGGTAGAATTAAGCCATTTGGTCCATCGGCTCTGGCCTGCCAATTAACCATGCCTGACTTTGCTCAACTTCAGTCTCCTGTCTTCACCCTTTAACCCTTACCTAATCAAACATCTGTCAATTTCTACCTTAAATATGCACAACCAGCTTTCAAATTCCTCAAATGCACTCCTCCATCTTTGTGAAGAAATCCCTCCTCATCGCAGTTCTAAATAGCCATCCCTTTAATCAGAGGCTGTGTCCTTGGATCCTAGTGTCTTCGGTCTGCTCCATCCAAGTATTTCAGTATTCGGTATTCAGATCGCCCTCATCCTTACGGACATTATTGATGCAGGTCTGAAGCTGTCAAATGCTCCTCTGTATGTTAAGTCTTTCATTCCATTGATCATTCTTCCTGACCATCTCCAGGATCACAGTATATCTTTTATTAGGTACAGACCACCAAAGTTCCTCACGATATTCAAAATGTAAAATAAGTATTTCTATGTATTTATCAATTTACAAGGTGCAGCAAGAACAGAATTTCTTTGCTGTGATGGCTATTCATTTCCTAGGGCCCAAGAGGTTTATTGCTAACCTCAGCCACTTGGCCTTTCTGAAGGTGATAAACTGGAACTTTTAACAAATACTCTTTGTGAAGCTTTTTGTTGCAAACAGGAACCAGTCCTCAGTTCTTAATGTAAATCACAAGCAGCAATCAGTTTGGAGCTGTAGGCATAGTCAAACAGAAGACAATGTGTTTATATCATTAAACACATCAGCCATCATTACAGTGATGGTGTTTGTGTTCTTGGAGTCAGTTCTCAACAGCATTAATTGTGGATGTTTGGGATCTCTGTTGTCAGCAGCTTTTAAGACCATCTGTGTGAGTTATTCTGTCCCAGCAAAAGTATCTAGAAACAGCACATGCAGATGATGTCATGCAGTAGAAAATAGTATAAACACTATTACAGTTTGTGTATTGATTGGTAGGAACAACAGAAAGAACTAGAATTTGTTCCTCAACCCACGGTTTCTGCGATGGGTAACTCTTTCATTTGCAACTTGTTGGTGTGTTCCTTGAGTTAGTAATAATTATACCTGCATTTGCAAATTATTTATAGTTTATAAATATTTCATAATTCAGAAATCTGTTATAAATTAGAAATTCCCCATAGATGTTGAATGGGCATTTAGAATTATTTATCTGAATTTAAATGTGTATCATTAAAAATACAATGATTTTAAACTACCCTGTTAGCTGGAAGTATCTCCTCCTTGCAAGGGAAAGGGAGCTTCCCACTCTCTCCTCTCTCCCCACCCCCCACTCAAGCAGTGGGTATTGGCAGCCAAACCTTGCTGCAGAGGCTAGACAGGAAAGTAAGCCAGTCAGTGTTCACCACATAACCTCCCTTCAGTGAGAGTGTCTGTATCAGATATGGCTTCAAATTGTCTTTTGAGTTTAGGGATTTGTAGTCAGTGAACCCAATGCCAAAGAGTCCTGCCAAAGGTTTCAGCCCGAAATGTTGACTCTACTCTTTTCCATAGGTGCTGCCTGGCCTGCTGAGTTCCTCCAGCATTTTGTGTGTGTTGCTCGGATTTCCAGCGTCTGCAGATTTCCTCATGTTTGCTATCACACCTCATCCTTCATTAGCCATGAGGAGGTGGTGGTGAACCACCTTGAACCAGATTAAGGTACCTCATCAGGGCTGTAGGCTAGAGACATTCTGGAATTAGAATTAGATCAGCCAACAACTTAATAAATGGTGGTGAAGTCTTACTCCTAATTTGAATGCCAGTTTAAGCTGGTGCTGCTGAGGGTGAGCGAGAACATAATGGTGGTTTGTAATACACGATAAACAACTAAATGCTTCATTAATAACACATTTCCTGTTAAAAAAGGTAAACAATCACTGCAAACAATGAAGAGGTGAGTCGAGAGTCGAAGAATACGGGTGCGAGACGAAGTCAGGGCAAAGTCAAGGCATGTTCAAAATGAAGTCACAGTGAGATGCAGAGGAAAGTCAGGGAGAAGGAGTGGCAGATGTGATGCACCATCAATAACTCACGCTGAGACGTAGGAAGCGAGGTATCGGCTTTTATTGACTGGAAGAATGAACAACACTACATCCTGGGGAATGAGGCAGGGTAACAGGCCACAGTCGCCTTTATACAGGGGTCTGTGGGAGGAGCCACAGGAGCAGTCAGCAGGGGTCTGTGGGAGGAGCCACAGGAGCAGTCAAGTTGCAAATGAAAGAATATAGCAGTGAGGTCCAGACCCAGAGCATATCAATGTGTTAGGGCCCAGGTCTTAGAGTGAGGAATAACCTGGTATTTGGATGATTTAAAAGTCAGGTCAGATGGATCAAAAAGTTAGGGTGTCTCGACCAGAGACGAGGGTCAGGCTGGTTCCACTGTGGTGAACTACATATACCTGTCTGGACTGCTCCAGTGGCTCCTCCCACAGACCCCTGTATAAAGGCGATTGAGGCCTGAGCCCGGCCTCATTCTCCAGGATGTAGTGTTGTTCATTCTTCCAGTCAATAAAAGCCGATATCTCGCTTCTTACGTCTCAGAGTGAGTTATTGATGGTGCATCATCCGCTCGCTGCTCTGTGACATTTAATCTGCTCCTTGCTGCACTAAGGCTGAGGCTGTGGGCCTGCTCCGGCTGCTCCAGGCCTCATACCTGCCGGGTCTGCAATGTTTACTCTGCTGTGCTGAACTGAGGCTGTGGGCCTGCTCTGGCTGCTCCAGGCCTCATACCTGCCGGGTCTGCAATGTTTACTCTGCTGTGCTGAACTGAGGCTGTGGGCCTGCTCTGGCTGCTCCAGGCCTCATACCTGCCGGGTCTGCAATGTTTACTCTGCTGTGCTGAACTGAGGCTGTGGACCTGCTCTGGCTGCTCCAGGCCTCATACCTGCCGGGTCTGCAATGTTTACTCTGCTGTGCTGAACTGAGGCTGTGGGCCTGCTCTGGCTGCTCCAGGCCTCATACCTGCCGGGTCTGCAATGTTTACTCTGCTGTGCTGAACTGAGGCTGTGGGCCTGCTCCGGCTGCTCCAGGCCTCGTACCTGCAGGTCTGCGATATTTACTCTGCTGTACTGCACTAAGGCTGAGGCTGTGGGCCTGCTCCGGCTGCTCTGGGCTTCATGCCTGAGCATTTTCATTCTAAATGCTATTTGCTTATTTTTATTGTTTGCATGATTTGCTTTGATTTTCTTTGCTCATTGGGTCTTTTATTTAATGGGTTCTTTTGGGATTCTTTGTTTTGTGGCTGCCTGTAAGGAGATGAATCAAGGTTGTATGATGTCTACATGCTTTGATAAAAAATGTACTTCGAATTTTGAAATTAAACTAGTGCGCTAAATAGAACAGATGGCAAAGTTTCTATAAATACTTAGAAGGAAATAAACTACTGATGGAAAACATTGTTCTCTTAAAGAGAGAGTGACAAGAAAATTTATAAAGTGGAAAATGGAAGTCCCAACATATCGATGCAGTTATAAAGGCAAGACAGCGGCTACAGTTCATTAGGAGTTTGAAGAGATTTGGCATGAAAACAAATATACTCAAAAACTTCTATAGTTGTACTGCTGAGAGTGTTCTGACAGGCTGCATCACTGTCTGGTATGGGGTGGGGGGAACTACTGGACAGGACTGAAAGAAGTTGCAGAGGGTTGTAAATCTAGTCAGTTCCATTTTAGGTACTAGCCTACAAAGTACACAGGACATCTTCAGGGAGCAGTGTCTCAGAAAGGCAGCGTCCATTATTAAGGACCTCCAGCATCCAGGGCATGCCCATTTCTCACTGTTACCATCAGGCAGGAGGTACAGAAGCCTGAAGGCACACACTCAGCGATTCAGGAACAGCTTCTTCCCCTCTGCCATCTGATTCCTAAATAGACATTGAACACTTGGACTCCACCTCACTTTTTTTTAATATACAGTATTTCTGTTTTTGCCCTTTTTAAAATCTATTCAATAAATGTACACTGTAATTGATTTACTTATTTATTATTATTTTTTTCTCTCTTCTATATTATGTATCACATTAAACTGCTGCTGCTAAGTTAACAAATTTCACGTCACATGCCGGTGATAATAAACCTGATTCCGATTCTGATTCTGATTCTGATTCAATTACTTCTGTTTTTCGGAAGAAAATCACAAAATAAGATGTTGGAAATATGGGCGAACTCCGAATTCGGGATTGTTTTCCTAAAATCCATTTGTATCATGATTTCCTGTAATGTGAAACTGTGTCAGGTATGTATACATCAAGAAATATGAGTTTAGAAAAAATAATTTTGTGTTTATTTAAAGTTTTTCCATTAATTCTGCAAATGAACTTTATTCCATATCTCATGCATCCAGATAGTGAATTGAGAACTCTGTAGGGGCAAATTTCTGTTACCCAGACAATCATGACGCAGGGTTCACCTACACTGGAACACAAAGGGTCTGGAGCAGACAGAGCAATTAAAGAAATTAGTATGAGCTGTGTAACTAAAACTGGAAATGCATTTCAGTACTGACAAGTCCCAAGGACCTGATAATGTACATCCCAAAGTTTTGAAAGAGATATTTGTGAATAGACAGGTTAGCATCTTGCAAAATTCCATTGAGCCTGGCAAGTTTCAGCCAGGCTCGAGGATGGCAAACGTGACTCCAGTTCTGGATTTTTCCTCAGTGTTTTCTTCCAAAGCCTTCCCCATGAGTAGGTACAGCTGCAAGGCAGTAGAGGTTTGAGATCAGAGTTTTCTTTCTCCCAGATGAGCTGCCAACCACGGCTGATGAGGTCCATCTGCCTGAAGTAACTGGATTGTAAGTAACCCCCTTTACCCCTTCTCTGTCAGTAGAAATGGATCAGCCAGGCTAGTAGCTATGCCACATGTAAAGATCATGAGCAGACTTGGGTGTCAGAGGCTATTTGAGATCCACACCATTAACAGGTAGTTGTAGTTCATCCCCACTACCACCTCTGGCTTAACAACCAGGGAGAGAGATAGAAGAAAGGAACCTACTGACCTGTTATCCTGATACTGATATTTAGGGAAATTATGAAATCTGTTATAAGTGACATCTTATGATTAAACAATGAACATGGAGTTATCAAAAGGAAGTCATTCTTAACTAATGTATTTGAATTCTTTGAGGATGATCCTGGTGGAGTAAATGAGGGAGACAAGTGGAGACATTGTATTTTGATTTTCAGAACAAGAAATCATAGATGCTCAGGCTACAAGGAACTGAGAAGTTGTGTACTAGCACGGATGGAGAATTGATTAACTGATAGAATTGGAATAAATGGATCTTTCTTAGAGAACAGCCAATGAAGAATGCAGTGCTTTGCCTCCAACTAAAGTCTACAGCAATGGTTGTGTTCAAGAGACCAAATGTTACAGTTCCAAGTTTATTGAAGGCTCAGCACAAAGAGGGGATATGAACATTGCTGACAATGAACAGAGGATTCAAGGAGAAATGCACACAGTGACCACTTTATTAGGTAAACTTATACACCTGCTTGTTCATGCAAAGTATCTAATCAGGCAATCGTGAAAGCATGCAAACATGGACAAGAGGTTCAGTTGTGGTTCAGGTCAAACATCAGAATGGGGAAGAATTGTGATCTAAGTGACTTTGATTATGAAATGACTGTTCGTGCCAGACGGGGTGGTTTGAGTATCTCAGAAACTGCTGATCTCCTGGGAGTTTCTCACACAACAGTCTCTAGAGTTTACAGAGAATGGTGTGAAAACAAAATAAAATCTGGTGAGTGGTAGTTCTGTGGGGAAAGAGGCTTGTTAATGAGAGATCAGAGGAGAATGGTCTTCCTGTCAAGCTCGAATAACTACATGTTACAACAATAGTGTGTAGAAGAACATCTCCGAACACACAACACGTCAAACCTTGCAGTAAATGGGCTACAGTAGCAGAAGACAATGACCATACACTCAGTGATCACTTTATTAGGTACTGGAGATACCCAATAAAGTGGCCACTAAGAGTAGATAAGATGAGTACTGGGTGACAGTATGGAATGCTGTGTGAAAAGATGCAAGGTTATCACTATCCATAAAACAAAACAGAAATGGGGAGCACTTGTTAAGTGATGAGAAACTAGAAAATATTTCAATTCCATGGGAGTTAATCACATCAGTGAAAGTTAGCATGAAGGTACAGCAGGCCTTTAGGAAGTCAAGTAGTACTTGGCATCAGAATCTGTCTAAAAGTGTATGGATGTCCTGCTCCAGTTATGTGTGATTCCCATCACCCACACATACCATGTTCTCATTGCTACCATCAAGGAGGGGGTACAGGAGTCCGAAGGCATACACTCAGTGTGTTTCAGGAACAGCTTCTTCCCCTTCACCATCAGATTTCTGAATGGACAATGAACACTTGCTCAGTATTTTTCTGCACTACTTATTTAATTTATTTTTTAATATATCTTTCATACTGTAAAGGGAATAACCCTAGCTTTCTCAGCTTTTCCTTATAATATACACTCTCTGATCCAGGCAGCATCCTGGTGAATTTGCTTTGCACATTCTCTAAAGCTTCCACATCCTTTACATAATGAGGCGAACAGAGCTCCAACCGTGATTTGATCTCCATTTTCTTGGATATGTTGGAGTAGCAGATTATATATTTGAAACATATAGGATTCTTAACAAAGTTCAACAGAGTAGACACATGATGATTATTTGCCCTCCTAGAACTAGGAAACATTGTTTCAAATAGGAAATATGTGGTTTAGAATTCAGATGGCAAGTTTCTTCAGTTAAAAGTTGGTGAATCTTTGGAATTCTGTACTCGAGAGAAGTAGTGATATACAGTCATCGATTTTTTTTCAAAACTGAAATGGTCAGATCACTGGATTTGGAAAGAATTTGTGCAAACAGAGATAAGGCATGAATATAATGGTGTGATCTGGCCATAGATGTATTGAACGATGCAGCAGACACATAAAGAGCTGAATATCCTACCCCTACTCCTATTCTTTGGAAAGTCCTGAAATTGTAAAGCTAATAGAGGCATTGCTGCCTTTACTTTGATTTTATTCCTTTCAAAGCACAGAAGGCTCCCAGCCTGGGTCCCTGGAACAACCCACACTTTATTGCTGCCACATCCCCTCCACAACTCCTGGGGAGTTGGCCGGCAAACGGCTCGTTGGGATCATCCCACACATAAATTAACATTCAGAGTGAGGGTCAAATCCAAGGATTTCTGGCACAGAGATACTAAGCTGTTTCCATTAGGAGTCCCTGAGAAATAGGAGGATCTGCGGGCTCTCCTCCGCAGCTGATGCACAGACGCTGCTAATTAATTTATTAAGATCGAGATTAGCTCTATCTGTAACACGTACATTGTAACATTGAAACCCTCAGTGATCAGTGTCTCTTTGTGTCAGCAACCAATATAGTCCGAGGAAATGCTGGGGGCAGCTAGCAAATGTTACCAAGCCTTCAGCACCAAGGTAGTAAGACTATAACTTACTAACCCTAGCCTATACGTCTTCGGAATGTGGGAAGAAACCCAGCACTGGCAAGAAACCCACACAGTCATAGGGAGAAGGTAGTAACTGCTTATAGACAGCAGCAGAATTGAACCTGGGTTATTAGCGCTGTAAAGCATTACTCTGACCACCATGCTACTGTGCTGCCCTGCCAAGAACACATTGGCAGATGCAGCCGTCCATTGTGCTTGCTGTTTTGCTGTGCTGTGGAGTAAGACCATATTTAAACTGCACATAGGAACATAGGTATGGCATCTTTTACCGTCTCAGGTCAACGTGAAGTGATCAACAATCAATCAGTAATTCCGGTTGCCACAGGCTCACTGTTGTAATGTAGGAAATGAGGCTGTTAGTTTGCATTCAGCAAGTTCCCAAAATCTTCATCAGGTTATTGTCCACGTAATGAGTTTTAGTGATTATGTTATGATATAAATGTAACCAGAAGGAGACCATCATTCTCAGCAAAATAGAACCTTGTGATCTTTAACTCCTCGTGAGTGGGCAGACATCTGGTCCAAATTGACAGTGCTGAGCCCTTACATTCCTGCACTGGGTAGTTGGAGATATCTTTGTGTTCAAAGCTCTGGAGTAAGACTTGAACCCTTGACATAAGACATAGCAACAGATGGCAGTCAATGAAATAACTCAGACAGAGGAAACATCATTATATCTTACTCCATAAGAATTTTGTGGAAGAAAATGCTGAAAATATTCAAGTTGGACGGCATCATCTCTGAGAGAGAAATAGAGATAATGTCATAGAGAAATGCATCGCAGATACAGGACTTCCCACTCACTCAGACCACTCTACTATCAAGCACTTACTCACACTCATCTACAAGGGTTCCACTTATTCCAGAGTAGACTGGTTATCCTAGTGTTATGTCGGAATATTATGACGTAGTGAGTTATTATTCTGGTGCATTTTGATTACTTCAGTATTGTCCTATTTTCTATTGTTGTGTCTGGTTATCATAGCAAGTTCTGGATATCATGATACATGTGCGGTCTGCTTAATGGGATGTGTGGTTATCCTAATAACATAAATATATTCTTGTTTGGTCTGCCTGTCTTAACCCAGGCAACCTGTTCATATTCTGTACCTTCACAGTATAGTCCGGGTCAATTTTGACCTGGCCCAAGAATCCCCTCATAACAAGTGTCTATACCAAATTTTGAACCACAGATCTATTTAGAATGTATAAATAGCCTACCTGACATTAATAAATGGATGATTAATCCTTAATTAATGTTTCAGAGATCTAAAATCCATTTCAATAGATACGGGTCAAATTTGACCCCGAACAGCCTCAATGTACAAAAATTTGTAGCACCTGTACAAAAGTATAAACATTTTAAATATTTTCATTTTTGCACATTTTGCGTCACTTTAGGAAAAGTCATCAAATTTCAGCTAAAAAAAGGCACTTAGAGTGTTTTTAATGCTGTCAAATGTCAAAACAGGTAAGATTTGACCCAAGCAGTATGTAAGTGTTAATATAATACCTAGTTCATCTGACTGTCCTGGTATAAACTTATTGCCTTGGTATGGTGTCTGATTATCTCAGCGTGGTTTAGTATGTTTCTGTGACCTTAACTTAATGCCGAAAGTACCAATTCAATATCCCGATATTGCTCTATGTTTGGTAATTTTATAAAGGTTCATTATCCATGTATAGTCTCAAATACTTAACTTGGTTATCCTACAGTGCATTCTGCAATCTGCTTTAACCAATGTATTCGCTTCCTGTTCCTGTAGTGCACTGATTTGGGTTTGCCAAGTGAAGGCTTTGGTGCAAGGCAATTGGCCTGCATTTGGCAGAGGGTAACTGATGCTGCAATCTGCTTCTTGTCTGGCAGGAACTAAAGGACATGATGAACGAATTGCTGCCTCTGATCCCAGTCCTCGATCAATACAAATCTGACGCACGATTGATTCTCAAGTTGAAAGAGGAGGTTCGGAACCTGTCAGTGGTGCTGCTGGGAATCCAGGAAGAGATGGGCGCCTACGACTATGATGAGCTGCAGCACAGAGTCATGCTTCTTGAGCAGAGGCTACACGCATGCATGCAGAAACTGGGTAACAGCTTTCTTACTAACGTCTTATCCGACTCTTATATAATGGTGGGCTGGCCTTACTTTTCAGAAGGAGGCCATTCAGCTCACTGTGTCCCTTACAGCCTCCAGCAGAGAAGCTCATCTGACCCATTATTCCCCCAACTTTATCTGTAGTCTGCTAACCTATTCTTTCTCATGTGTCCATTACTTCCCCTTTGCTTCTTCTTGCCACTTATCTACACCGAGATAACAAAGTAAAATGCCACATCTGTCAGAGAGAACATAAAACATAGAGCATTACAGCACGTACAGACCCTTCAACCCATGATGTTGTGACAACTTGTAAACCTACTTTGAGCAATCTAATGCTTCCCTCCTCCATAACCCTGCATTGTGTCTATCTCAGAGTTTCTTAAGTGCTCCTATTGCATCTGCCCCTGCCATCAACACTGGCAGGGCATTCTCCACACCCACCACTGTCTGTGTGAGAAACCTTCCTCTGACATCCCTCCTGTACTTTCCTCCAATCACCTTAAAACTATGTCCCCTTGTATCAGCCATTTCTGCCCAGGGAAAAGTCTCTGGGTGTCCACTAGATTTATATCTCATCAAAAACCCTTGCTCACTCAACCTATCCTCATAGGACATGCTCTCTAACCCAGGCAAAATACTGGTAAATCTCCTCTGCAGCCTTTCTAATGTCTCCACTTCCTTCTTATAATGAAGTGACTGGAATTGAACACAATATTCCAAGTGTGATCTAACTAGGATTTTATGCAGTAAAGCTGTAACATGTTAACTTCAGACCATGTCATAGTTTAGCAAGGATGAGGCCCTTCAGGCCACCAAATCGATTCTGACCATCAATCATCCTCCTTAGACTTACTCTAGTCCCCAGATGTGACCACTCACCCATGCTAGGGGACAATATGCAATATCAATGGACATGCCAGCCCGCATATCTTTGGGCCATTGGAGGAGATCAGAGCACCTGGAAGATGTTCACTTGTCACAAGGAGAACATATAAGCTCTTCACCTATAGCATCAGAGGTCTCTCTGGAGTAGTGAGAAAGCAGCCCTACTCACTGCATGACTTTGCCATCGGTCTCATGAAAGAGGATATGAATGGGACAGAAATCCAGCAGCTCCCCTTCCTCTCATTTCCCTCCTTCTTTCTGAGGCTCCCCACCCAAGTAGAATTTCATGCAACCCATTCCACTGAGGATTTCCCACTGTCTCCCCCTTTCATCTCTCCAGGTTGTGGGAAGCTAACAGGCATCAGTAACCCCTCCACCGTCCGAGCATCAGGCTCCCGGTTTGGTGCGTGGATGACCGACACTCTGGCTTCCAGTGCAGAGAATCGGGTAGGTAGACGGCAGGATGAAGGGGTATGGAAGGGCATTGCCAGGTAATATTGGGGGGGGGGGTATTTTCAGGTCTCTACATGTAAGTGTTCTGCCTTGAAGTGGCATGTTCACCTGTTAAATTCCTGGCTAAGACGCAGCAGGAGTTCCAACACCAATAGACTGATGTGAAGAGTAACAATGTGAGGGGAAAGAGAAGGGAGAAGTTTCATCAGTACTACACCAGACGGGTATCTTTTCACTCAGAGTATGGTCCATTTATGGAATGAGCAGCCAGAGGAAGTGGCTGAGGTGGGAAAATTAATATTTAAAAGATATTTGGACAGGTAAGTGGGTGGGAAATGTTCAGAGGGAGAGGGACTAAACACAAGCAGATGAGATTGGATTTGATTGATTTATTTATTTATTGAGATACATTGCAGGACAGGCCTTTCCAGCCTTTGAGCCATGCCACCCAGCAATCCCCTGATTTAATCCTAGCCTAATCACAGGATAAATTACCATGACCAGTTAATCTACCATCAGATATATCTTTGGACTGTAGGAGGAAACCAGAGTACCTGGAGGAAACCCACGTGGTCACGGAGAGAACATGCAAACTCCTTACATGCAGAGGTGGGAATTGAACCTGGGTCACCTGTACTGTAAAGGATTGTGCTAAGTATTATGCTGCTGTACCATGGAGGGTGGCCAGCAGGTGATGGAGGGTAGAGGATAGGTGGTAGATGCTGGTTATTGGAGGGTGGATACAATGATTCCATGAATCTTAGTTAGTTTCAGATTCAGAGAGTCAGAGATAGAGTTGTTATTGGGCCAAGTTGCAAATCCAGTGCAGTCTGGCCCAACAATAACTTGCTGTTATTGGAGACAGTTACACTGGAGTGACACACACTGCCCTGAATTGTCACCTGTAATTTATGACCTGCCTAAAGTATGCACGCCTGATTCAGATGGCTGAACTTGCTGGCTCTTTGCCTACACTCTTCCATCAGCAGAACATACTGTTCCCCATCTACCTCAACAGTTCCCCTTAATGACCGGGTATCATCCAGTCTTCCATGCCAAATACTATCCTTAAAGTATCTAAACTCAGGCACTAAGCATTGGAGCAGAAGAAGCTATTTCGTCCCTAATGCAGACAATATTTTATTTAATTTTATCTATCTGCCTTGGTTTTGTAACTTTTATTATCTAATGCTAAAAACCATGGATAAATATAATGAGACCATCAGACAAGAAGGCAGAATAAGGCCATTTGGCCCATTGAGTCAGCTCTACCATTTGATCATAACTGATTTACTTTCCTTCTCAACCTGCCTTCCTGTCAGCCTGTCTCATGCCCGTACTAATTAAGAATCTATCAGCCTTCGCTGTAAATATACTCATGACTTGGTCTGTACTGCCTGTGGCGATGAATCCCACAGATTCACCACCCTCTGGCAAAAGAAATTTCTTCTCATCTCCATTCTAAAGGGACAGCTTTCTATTCTGAGGCTGTGCCTGAGACCTGAAGTTTCTTCACCCCTGCAGATTCTCATCAAATTAAACTATTTTATACTGGACTGCATATTAATCTTTTGGTGTTAGAAGTGTCATTTATAATTGTGGAGCAGCCAAACACATCTATTATTCATTATCTTTCAAGATAGTTTCCTTGGCAGCGAATACATTTAACATTCATGGCAAACTCCTAGGTAATTAATTTGGCCATTACTCAGGACACTGAGACGGATCACGTTATAACTAAGGGATTAATGGATTGTTTTTACATATTGTACATTGGTGATTATAATGGTGAATGATGCTGCTGATGCTAAGTCATTCACTAATTTAACCTTTCCCCCCTGACATTAATTAATTGTGCAATGTTTCAGTCATGTCAATGAACCAGACTGACTGGGACCTTTACAGTTGGAGGACGAGGTGGTGAAAGTTTGTGCACTAAGGGGATAATATTGGCCCTCCAGTGAGAAGTCTGGGGTTCAACAGATATTGAGACTGATACTTGTAGATATTTACTCTGTGGTGCAGAATGAAAAGTGATCTTACAAAAACATATCAGATGACAAATGACAGGTGGATGTTGAGATGTTTCCCCAGTAGGAGACTCCCAAATCAAAAGACATTCAAAGTAAATTTTATTATCAAAGAACACCCACACGCACACACACGCACGTCACCATATAGAACCCTGAGATCTATTTTCTTGCAGGCATTGACAATACAACAAGTGAAAATTATACACAAAGACTTACAATCAATGTATTAAAGAAGACAAACTGTGCAAATACTAATTCACAAATAATAATCAAGGCAAGTCAAGTTTATTGTCATTTAACTCTATGCATGTATACTGTCAAACAAGGTAATGTTTCTCCAAACCAGGGTGTAAAGCATAGTAGTACACATAACACACAGAACACATGATAACTTAGGAAAGTACAGATAGAATTTATGCATAAATAAACAAAGTAAGGTGCATAAATTAAATATTGTAAGGTACAGGCAACACACCTGTATGCTGGAGGAACTCAGCAGGCCAGGCAGCATCTATGGAGAAGAGTAGGAGTTGATGTTTTGGACCCAGACCCTTCATCAGGGTTGGAGTAAAAAGTTGAGAAGTTAGAGTAAGAAGGTGGGGGAGAGGAGGAAGAAGAACAAGGTGGTAGGTGACGGGTGAAACTGGGAGAGGGGGAGGGGTGAACTAAAGAGCTGGGCAGCTGATAGATGGAAGAGATAAAGGGTTGAAGAAGGGAGAATCTGATAGGAGAGGGTAGAAGACCGTGGAAGAAAGGGAAGGGGAGGAGCACCGGAGGGGGGTGATGGACAGGTAAGGATATAATGTGAGAGAGGGAAACGGGAAGTGGAATGCTGAAGGAGGGGCAATGATTACTGGAAGTTCGAGAAATCGATGTTCGTGCCATCAGGTTGGAGGCTACCCAGCTGGTATATAAGGTGTTGTTCCTCCAACCTGAGTGTGGCCCCATCGATACAGTAGAGGAGGCCATCGGCTGACATGTCGGACTGGGAATGGGAAGTAGAATTAAAGTGGGTGGCCACCAGGAGATCCCACTTTTTGTACCAGAGAGAGCATAGGTGAGACCTGATAACCTGATATAGGTTGGGAGACCAGTTCACCAAGGTGGGCTCCTATAGATCAGTGAGACCTGACACAGATTTGTAGATCACTTGTCCAAGTACCTACACTTCATCTGCCAGAAAAAGCAGGACCTCCCCCTTCACCATTCCCATTTCCCTCTCTCACCATATCTCCTTACCTGCCCAACACCTTCCTCTGATGCTCCACCCCCTTTGCTTTTCTCCATGGTCTTTTACTCTCCCCTATCGGATTCCCCCTTCTCCAGCCCTTTATTTCTTTCATCTATCAGCTTCCCAGTACATTACCTCACCCCTCCCCCCTCCCAATTTCACCTGTCATCTACCACCTTGCACTCCTTCCTTCACCCCCCCAACCTTCATGTTCTGACTTCTCTCTCCTCTTCCTTTCCAGTCCCGACGAAGGGCCTCGGCCCAAAATGTTGGCTGTTTCCTCTTTTCCACAGATGCTGACTGGCCTGCTGAGTTCCCCCAGCATTTTGAGTGTGTTGCTTGGATTTCCAACATCTATAGATTCTCTTGTCATTGTAAAGTGCAGAACAGATTAACCAGTGACACTTCGAATGCAATGTAGCCTAATGGCCTGAGGGAAGAAACTGTCTCTCATCCTGACTCTTCTTGCTTTTATGTATCAGAGTCTCCTGCAGGATGGTAGAAAGAGGGTGCTGGATGGATGGGCGGGATCTGTGTATGCAGCGCTCCTGATAAATGTTCCCAGTAGATGGTAGTGAGACCCCTACGATCCTCTCAGCCATTCTCACGATCCTTTGTAGGGACTTCGGGTCTGATGCTTGGCTGCTCCCATTCCAGATGGAGATGCAGCTTTTATTTATTTCTTGAGATAGAGCGTGGGGCCGGCCATTCCTGCCCTCGAGCCACGCTGCCCAGCAACCCCCCGATTTAATCAAGCCTTTCATGTGTCAATTTACAAAGACCAATTAACCTACCAACCGGTTCACCTTTGGAATGTTGGGGGGACCCGGAGCACCCGGACTAAATCCGTGCCGTCACTGGGAGAACGTACAAACTCCTTACAAGTAGGGCCAGGATGGATGGTGGGAAATGCTACTGTTAGATGGGATAAAATGCGAGGAAACTACATTAAGCATAAAAACTATGAAAAAAAATCTGCTGGATGATTCCAAATTTTAATATTTCTTTACAGTATAGGAGGCCACTCATCCCATTGTTTTGTGCCAGCCTAGTGTCATTCCAGCTACTTTTCCCTTTGATCTGTTCTCCCCGTATCCCCCTCAGTTCTGCACTAGAGACAATTTACAGTGATCAATCAACCCTACTAACTTGCACGTGTTTGGGATGAGGGAGGAACCCAGAGTACCTGGGAGGAAACCCATGTAGTTACAGGGAGCACGTGCAAACTCCACACAGAGAGCAGTGGCAGTCAGTGGGGCAGTAGTCCTACCAGCTGTGCCACAGCTCCAACCTTCAGGGATGAGGGTAAGCAATGCAGTTTCATTGGTACTGCTCTTCTTTCATTTGATGCTAGCTCTCCACATTGTATTTGTTTTATTTTCCCTTGTCGTAATTAACCCTCTACTGGCAATTCCTTCTGAATATTTAATCCCAAAATGGTGAGGGTGTGGTCATGAAAGAATAATCTCAGTTCCTGGTCCCTATCATCATCCTCTGAAGGTGAAAGTAGAGGTTACATGATCAGGGTTAATGGCTAGGGTCAGGAGATCAAGGCCAGGTGTTAGGCTTATTCCTTGTGGTCAGTGTGAGACCAGCCTTTACACTGAATATGGATTCGAGAGTGCTAGAACAAACAATCTGCTGGAAAAAACTCAGCAGGTTGAGCAGCATCTGTGGGGGCAAAAGAGTTCTGATGCAGGGTTCTGACTCGAAATATGGACTATTTCTGCCCTCCCACCGATGTGGCTTGACATGCTGAGTCGCTTCAGCAGATTGTTTGATCACAGTGCAGCAAATGTGTTTGGCTCCTCCAGAAGTTCAAATCATTCGCGTTAGATTCAAAAGTTAACGTGCAACCTAGTGTAAATAATATTATTTTCTGAGAGTTTACACAGGCGAAGGGGCTTGAGATATTGTAGAACCTTCTACTGATGTAAACCCTCCTCTGGAAGTGAGAACCCATTGATCACCTGTGATACGTTGGCAGCTTTACTTCCATCTCTTCACAATCAGGTCACAAATGGAAGCAACTTGATGCCTATTTGCAAAGGATAGTTAGCCGGCTGGAGATCAGTTCACAGAGCAGAACCCACTACACTCTTTAAAGACAATGTAAACACAATGTCTGACTGGTAGCATAAAATATTAGTAAATGTATCTTAAGCTGCCATTCACTTGGATCTTAAAAGCAAAGGCATGTTGAGCTGATTAGTCACACCGGTGTCTGATTAAGCATCAAAATCAGCTTGGGGAATTAATTAAAGCTTGTTCTTGAACACAGTGTGATATATCACAGTGAAACAGAAGGGCTTTGAATCTCCATAGGCTTGGTCTGAAAGCGTTTGTTGTTTACATTCATGATCTGAGCAACCAAGCTACTTTGCAAGTTTAGAACAATCATCAGGTTGTTAATTGGATTCAGCAGGGAACACCAGCTTTGACCAAAGAATACTGTAAAACAAGGAAGGGGTGGGGGGTGCTATTATTGTTTTCCTCGTGCCCACAGAGAAAAGGAGGCACTAGTCTCTGTTACAGGAACAGTCTATGGATAATGGTAGATACATGCACATCAGCATGAGATGGTCAGCACTGTTGAACCACTTTTGCAAAACGTTACTCCAAACAGATCCACACAGTCGCTAACAAATCCACACTCACTAACAGATCCACACACTCGCTAACAGATCCACACTCACCAACAGATCCACGCTCGCTAACAGATCCACATACTCACTAACAGATCCACACTCACTAACAGATCCACACACTCACCAACAGATCCACACTCACTAACAGATCCACACACTCGCTAACAGATCCATACACTCACTAACAGATCCACACTCACTAACAGATCCACACACTCACCAACAGATCCACACTCACTAACAGATCCACACTCGCTAACAGATCCACACACTCACTAACAGGTCCACACACTCACTAACAGATCCACATACTCACTAACAGGTCCACACTCACTAACAGATCCACACACTCGCTAACAGATCCACACTCGCTAACAGATCCACACTCTCGCTAACAGATCCACACACTCACCAACAGATCCACACTCACTAACAGGTCCACACTCACTAACAGATCCACACACTCACCAACAGATCCACACTCACTAACAGATCCACACACTCGCTAACAGATCCACACTCGCTAACAGATCCACACACTCACTAACAGATCCACACTCACTAACAGATCCACACTCGCTAACAGATCCACACACTCACTAACAGATCCACACTCACTAACAGATCCACACACTCACTAACAGATCCACACTTGCTAACAGATCCACACACTCGCTAACAGATCCACACTCACTAACAGATCCACACACTCACTAACAGATCCACACTCACTAACAGATCCACACACTCGCTAACAGATCCACACTCGCTAACAGATCCACACACTCACTAACAGATCCACACACTCACTAACAGATCCACACTCACTAACAGATCCACACACTCACTAACAGATCCACACTCACTAACAGATCCACACACTCACTAACAGATCCACACTCGCTAACAGATCCACACACTCGCTAACAGATCCACACTCACTAACAGATCCACACACTCGCTAACAGATCCACACTCGCTAACAGATCCACACACTCACTAATAGATCCACACACTCGCTAACAGATCCACACACTCACTAACAGATCCACACACTCACTAATAGATCCACACACTCGCTAACAGATCCATACACTCACTAACAGATCCACACTCGCTAACAGATCCACACACTCACTAACAGATCCACACTCACTAACAGATCCATACACTCACTAACAGATCCACACTCACTAACAGATCCACACATTCACCAACAGATCCACACTCACTAACAGATCCACACACTTGTTAACAGATCCACACTCACTAATAGATCCACACACTCGCTAACAGATCCATACACTCACTAACAGATCCACACTCGCTAACAGATCCACACACTCACTAACAGATCCACACTCACTAACAGATCCATACACTCCCTAACAGATCCACACACTCACTAACAGATCCATACACTCCCTAACAGATCCATACACTCACTAACAGATCCACACTCACTAACAGATCCACACACTCACTAACAGATCCACACTCACTAACAGATCCATACACTCACTAACAGATCCACACTCACTAACAGATCCACACATTCACCAACAGATCCACACTCACTAACAGATCCACACACTTGTTAACAGATCCACACTCACTAATAGATCCACACACTCGCTAACAGATCCATACACTCACTAACAGATCCACACTCGCTAACAGATCCACACACTCACTAACAGATCCACACTCACTAACAGATCCATACACTCCCTAACAGATCCACACACTCACTAACAGATCCATACACTCCCTAACAGATCCATACACTCACTAACAGATCCACACTCACTAACAGATCCACACACTCACCAACAGATCCACACTCACTAACAGATCCACACACTTGCTAACAGATCCACACTCACTAACAGATCCACACACTCGCTAACAGATCCACACTCGCTAACAGATCCACACACTCACTAACAGATCCACACTCACTAACAGATCCACACTCGCTAACAGATCCACACACTCACTAACAGATCCACACTCACTAACAGATCCACACACTCACTAACAGATCCAAACTCGCTAACAGATCCACACACTCGCTAACAGATCCACACTCACTAACAGATCCACACACTCGCTAACAGATCCACACTCGCTAACAGATCCACACTCACTAGCAGATACACAGACGCTAACAGATCCACACACTCACTAACAGATCCACACTCACTAACAGATCCACACACTCACTAATAGATCCACACACTCGCTAACAGATCCATACACTCACTAACAGATCCACACTCACTAACAGATCCACACTTACTAACAGATCCACGCACACACATACTGAGTGCACATGAACATTCTTGACCTCCAGTGCTGTCTGTATGGAATTGATAGTTGAATTTGGGCATTCCACTTGTTAGGTTAATTGTCCTCTATAAAAAGCCCCCGTTGTCATTGGGTGGTGGAATCTGAGGAGGCAAACAAAATAGGTAACAACAATATCATGGGAGACTGCGAGTTAGGCTAGAGTTTACTTGGGGAATTGCTAAGCAACACGGATCGAAGGGCCAGAAGGACCTGTCCATGCTGTATTTCAATAAATCAATGTATTATCAGAGTACATTTATGTTGCTAAGATTCATTTTCTTGTGAATATTCACAGTAACAATAGAATCGATAAAAAACTACACACAATCAAACACAGGCAAACAAACAAATTGTTCAAATACGAAATAGAAAAAATCAAATAATAATAATAAATAAATAAGTACTATATGTTGAGAGCATTGAGAGTTGTAGAGTCCTTCAAATAAATTCATAGTTTATCAAATCAGTTCAATGATGAGGTGAATTAAATTATCCAGTCAGGTGGTTGTAGGGTAATAACTGTCCCTGAACCTGGTGGTGTGGGACACAAGACTCCTGAAAATCCTCCCCAGTGACAGCAGTGAGAAGAGAACATGGCCTGGATTGAATGAGTCCTCGGAGCTGATGATCCTGAATGATGGAGGTGGCGATACTTAATTCTGATCACTTTGATAAGTGGAAAGGAGAGTTCTAGGAATTGTCTCTCCCCATTAGTGCTGCAGGAATTATCATCCCATGGAGATTCAGAGCAGGGTCATTGGCTTCAGTTAATTGTAGGTGTAGCAGAACGAGTCAAAGAAAAGTTGATGGAATTGTAAAGGAGAAGAAGTTGTAGGGACTCTTCTGCCTCATATCTCCAGTGATCCTGGTTCAGCCCTGACCTCTGGTGCTGTCTATGAGGAGTTTGCACATTCTTCCTGTGTGTCTGTTCCTTCAAGGTCCCAAAGACATATTGGAGGCTTACTCAGTGACTGTAAATTGCTCATAGAATAGTTGGGGGTTGGGAGAATCAGGTGACATTATTGGGCATGGGAGAGGGAAACATTTACAGGGAAATAAATGGGAAAAATGAGACTTGTGGGGTTCCTCTGAGAGATGGTAACGATTTGATAGGCCAAAGAGCCTCCTGTGTTAAATAATATTGCTGATGCAGAAGCACAGGTAGTAGAGCTGCAGCCTTGCACTGCCAAAGCCAGGTTCAGTGCTGAACCCTGGTGGCGTTGTGTTGAGTTTGCATGTTTGCATGTCACCACATTGATTTCCTCAGGAGCTCTAGTCTTTTCTCACCGAAAGCCAACCAATTTGGTAAAATGGCCACTGTAAATTGCCCCTACTGTATAGGTGAGAGGTTGATGATGGGAATGTAGGGCAATAATAAATGGGATTAATGTAAATGAGTGTGTGATGGTTGGCACAGACTCGGAGGGCCAAAGGGACAATTCCCATACTGTATGCCTCTGTCAGCATGACTATGACAGGGTGATGAACCAGAACCATGGATAGCAGAGAATGTTTCAGCGAGTGTAGAATGTGGAGATGAGGGATTCCACACCCTGTGGCTGAGTCCTAATCAAACAAGGAGGAATGGACTGTTTCAATAGCTTTTCATAAGGTTGACAAGATGTGGATCAATATTAAAGACAATATTGACTTTTTAATGAGTTTGACCCAGATTATCCTGTCAATTTTTGTTTAAAGAGAAGCAAGTCTAAGACTTCCATACATGCAGCATCATATGAACAATTTAAAAAAAAATCTTATTTGTCTTTTATAAGCATCATTTTTTAATGTGTTTCCAATCTACATTCCTCCTTAATTGGCTTGTTTCAGAATTAACCTCATCACTCTCAAACTTAATGTTATATTGTTATTATGAAGGCTCTTCAGAGTCAGAATCAGGTTTAATATCACCAGTATATGTTGTAAAATGTGTTGTCTTTGCGGCAGCGGTACATTGCAAAGCACAATAATAGAAAAAATGTGTATTACAGCATTCAGAAATCAGTTAGCAGAGGGGAAGATGTTCCTCAATCACTGAGTGTGTGCCTACAGGCTTCTGTACTCCTGCCTGATGGTGCAATTAGAAGAGGGCATGACCTGGGTGATGGGGCTCCTGAATGATGGATGCTGCATGTTGAGTCACCCATCCTTGAAGATATCTTGGATACTCTGGAGGCCATTACCCATGATGGAGCTGAGTTTACAAGGTTACAGCTTATTTCAATCCTGTGCAACAGCCCACCAGATGGTGATCCAGGCAATTAGAATGCTCGCCACGGCACATCTGTAGAAATTTGCGAGTTTCTTTGGTGACATACCAAACCTCCTCAAACTCCTGATGAAATATAGTTGCTGATATGCCTTTGTTTGTGGCTCAGCATAGGTCATCAGAGATGTTGACACCTAAGAATTTGCTCACCTTTTCCACGTCTGATCCTTTAATGAGTTCTGGTGTGTGTTCCCTTGTCTTACTCTATTTGATGTTCACAATCAGTTCTTTGGTCTTACCAATGTTGAGTGCAAGGTTGTTGCTGCAACACCAAAACTCCATAAACCATAAGTTATAGGTGCAGAATCAGGCCATTTGGCCCATTGAGTCTGCTCTGCTCTTTCATTCTGGCTGAATCAATTTTCCTCTCAGCCCCAATCTCCTGCCTTCTCTCCAAAGCTCTTCATGCCCTGACCAATTAAGAATCTATGCCTTAAATGTACATACAGTCTTGGCCTCTACAGCTGCCTGTGGCAATGAATTCCATAGGTTCACCACTCTCTGGCTAAAGAAATTCCTCCTCATCTCTATTATAAAAGGATACCCTCTATTCTGAGGCTGTGTCCTCTGGTCTTAGACTCTCGCACCATAGGAAACATCCTCTCCACATACACTCTATCAAGGCCTTTCACAATTTGAAAGGTTTCAATGAGGTCACACCCTTATTCCTCTGAATTCCAGTAACAGGCCCAGAGCCATCAAACGCTCTTCATATGACAAGCCATTCAAACATGCAGTCATTTTCGTGAACCTCCTTTGAACCCTCTCCAGTTTCAGCTCATCCTTTCTAAGATAAGGGGCCCAAACCTGCTCACAATACTCCAAGTGAGGTTTCAACAGTGCTTTATAAAGTTTCAACATTACATTGTTGTTTTTATATTCTAGTCGTCTTGACATGAATGCTAACATTACATTTACCTCCCTCACCACAGACTCAACCTGCAAATTAACCTTTAGGGAATCTTGTACAAGGTCTTCCAAGTCTCTTTGTATCTCAGTTTTTGTATTTTTTCTCCATTTAGAAAATAGTCAACCTTTTTATTTCTTTTACCAAAATGCAGGACCATACACTTACAAACACTGTATTCCATTTGCCATTTCTTTTCCCATTCTCCTAATCTGTCTAAGTCTTTCTGTAGCCTCTACATTTCCTTAAAAACTACCTGCTCCTCCACCTATCTTCATATCATCTGCAAACTTTGCAGCAAAGCCGTCAATTCCATCATCCAAATCATTGACTCATAATGTAAAAGAACCGGTCATAATATGGACCCCTGTGGAATACTCTCTCTAGAACACCATTCGAACAGCTGATCTACGTCGCTCCAGTACACCATCTGATATTCCGCCAACAATAGTTGTGTTGTCAGCAGATTTATAGATAGAATTTGAACTGTGACTAGCCACGCAGTTGTGGGGTGTAGAGAATGTAGAGCAGTGGGCTAAGCACACATCTCTGCGGTGTGTCAGAGTTGACTATCAGTGAGGTGGGGGTGTTATTTCCAATCCACACTGACTGTGGTCTCCTGGTGAGCGAGTTGAGGATCCAGTTGCAGAGGGAGGTACAGAGGCCCAAGTTCTAGAGATTTTCAACAGAACTGTAGGAATGATTGTGTTACACACTGAGCTGTAATTAATAAACAGCAGCCTGACATAAGATTTAGGATTGTCCAGATGATCCAAGGCCCCGTAAAGGGCCAATATGATCATATCTGCTGTAGATCTATTGTGGTGATAGGCAAAGTCCAGTGCATCCACATCCTTGCTGAGCAGGAGCTGATTCTAGTCATGACCAACCTCTCAAAGAATTCGATCTCTGTAGATGTGAGTGCTACTGGATGATAGCCAATAAGGTAGCTTACCCTACTTTTCTTGGGCATTGGTATGATCGTTGCCCTTTCGAAGGAAGTGGGAACTACCAGCTATAGTAATGAAAGATTGAAAATTTATCAGTCAGGATACATGCAAAAGTGCATCTGTAGAAGATTGTTAACAAGCTGAACTTCCTTATCCTAAGAAAGAAAAGATGCTAGTGTGCTTTCCTTATGATTGTATCTCTGTGCTGAGCTCAGGACAGATCATCCAATATGTTAACACCCAGAATTTAAAGCTGCTGAATCTCTGCATTGCCAATCCCACGAGTGAAATAAACTACCCCTGCAACTCATTAGTATTGGTTTATTATTGTCACATATAGCAAGAGATAGTGAAAACCTTTGTTTAGCAAGCTATCCATACAGAATATTTCAAGACGTCTGTACATTGCAGTAGTACGAGAAAAAAGCAGTAACAGACTGCAGAGTACAATTTTACAGTTACAGAGAGAGTGCAGATAGACAATAAAGTGTACGGACCACAATGAGGTAGATTCCTAGGTTAAGGCTTTACCTTCAACATATAAGAGCTCTTGTAACTTGTAAACAGGCATCAAATATCAGCATTCTTAGTGACATCCATATATTTCAATAAACTAATTAAAACAAGAAATTTGACATGGGGAGCATACTTTTTTGTTGATGTCTACTTTGCAGGATATGACCAATTGGAAGCTGGCCTGAAGCTGACTTGATTAGTCAGATCTATTAGTGGCATGGCAGTGCAGTAGCTGGCATATCTACAGTAGAAAGCTTAATCAGTAGAAAAGCAATCGAAGGGGAGCTGATAAACATGAAGGAGGTTATGTCGTAGTGGTCCAGAAGAATGGGGATGATGGGATTGCTCTGCTGAGAGCTAGCATGAGCCTGATGGGCTGAAAGCCCTTTTTCATGAGAAAGGAATGAAAGCATTTTAGCAGATGATTCAGGATGGTGTGATTCTGAATCCATCTCTCTGCCTGACTGAAAATTGAGCAGGGATATATGGATTCAAAATGCCAAAAGACAAATTTAGATTAGATATGAGGAGTTTGCACTGAGAATGATCGATGCAAGGAATAGATTTCCCATGGCAGTCTGGTAAGGATTAAGAAATAATTATTCAGAGCTGATGAAAGAGCCAAGGTGTGTTCCAGATAGATTAGTTCAGTGGATAGGAGTCTGCTGGTTAAGCTACCAACAGACTTCTCTTGTTTGCAAGGCATCCTTTTTTTTAATTACAAAATTCTTTATTACAAATATCGGTGCTATACAATATATCCTAAACAGTGGCAAACACAATTACTCCCACAATGGTTGATAGAGAATTTAGATTCAAGTAATTAACTAAATTTGAACATTGAACAAAAAGCTGGACTCAGTTGCAGTTGAGAGACAGCTGGATTCCTATGAAATACCTTTTGGTTCGTCAGGAAAGGAAATCTGTCATCCTCACCCAGAATGTTCAACGTGAGAGTGCAGGTTCACCAAAGTGGATTGATCAGCTGCTGTAAAATACCTCTAGCAGCAAGGGTGACATGCGGTGACTGGCTGTTCACTACCTCTTCAGTTCAAGAAAACAAAACAGTGAACAATACAGTATTTTGCCCATGATGTTGTACTCAAAGATCAATCTAACTGTTCCCTCCCACATAGCCCACCATAAGTGAAGCATTTGGGAATGAGCAATAAATGCTGGCATTGTCGGGGTTGGCACATCACATACACAAAGAAATACAGCAATATATCATTGCAGCAAGTGGCCTTCCTTGCATGTGGTGTCCTGGCTAACATACTGCAGAAGAATAGGAATCTTTTGAAATGTCAACGCCAGCCTCATCATCTTAGAGTCATAGAGCACAACAACACAGATACAGGCCCCTTGGCCCATCTAGTCCAGCCTGAATTATTATTCTGCCTAGTCACACCAACCCATACCTGGACCATAACCGTCCATATCCTCCACTGTATGTGCATATCCAAATTTATCTTAACTGTTGAAAATGAATTTCAGGGTTATATTCGGTGACATACAAATACTTCAATAATAAACTTACTTTGAACTTTGAAATTGAGCCATTACTTCCACTGGCAGCGTGTACCACACACTCACAACCCACTGAATAAAGAATTTCCCCTTCAGATTCCTCATAAATATTTCACCATTCACCCTTAATCTATTTCCTTTACTTCTAGTCTCATCCATCCTCAGTGGAAAAAGCCTACTTGCATTCGTCCTCTCTGTACCCATAATAATTGTATATTCCTCTCTCAAATGTCTCCTCATTCTCCTACACTCCTGGGAATAAATGCCTAACCTATTCTACCTTTCCCTGTAACTCAGGGCTTCCAGTCCCAGCAACCTCCTTGTAAATTTTCTCTGCACACTTTCAATCTTACTGACCTCTTTCCTGTAGGTAGGAGACCTAAACTGTACACAATACTCCAAATCATGGCTAGGAAGATAACTGAATTTAAGGAACTGGGTTCAGTTTTATTGAGCTGGTTTCTAACTGATGAATTATAAAGAAGAAACACTGCACTATATCTTTCACAGTCCCAGAACATCCCAAATTGTTTTACAGCTAATTAAAACTGTTTATTGTTAGGTTGTAAATTGGCATACTTACAGCTAATTTCCATACAGCAAACTATTACAAACTGTAATGCAATAGTAATCAGCTCATTTGTTTGAAGGAGAAATAAACTTTGCTTTGTGTGTTAATTCCTCTGCTTCTAAATAATGCTACAGAATATTTTCAAACTTCAAAATTCAAAGCAAATTTATTATCGAAGTACATATATGTTACCATATGCGACCTTGAGATTCATTTTCTTGCGGGCATGCACAGTAGAACAACGAAATTCAATAGAATCAATGGGAAACTCACACAAAGACTGACACACAACCAATGTGCGAAAGAAGACAAACTGTGCTCATTATATGACAGAGAAAACAAAACCTAGGTGTGATACCTTGTAGATGACCGTACCCCAGACAAAGCAGCACTCACTCAGCACCTCACTGGACAGGCAGGTCTGTGGAGTAGGACTGGAATCCATTATATTCTAGAACATAACACATTACAGCACAGTACCAGCCCCCCTTCGTCCCACGATGATGTGCCAAACTTTTAACCTACTCAATCTTTCCCTTTCCTCCTACATTTTTATATTGTCCATGTGCCTTTATAAGAGTTTCTTAAATCCCCTTATTGTATCTGCCTCTATCACCATCCTTGGCAGGGTGTTCCACACATCCATTACTCTCTGTGTAAATAACTTACCTCTAACATTCCTCCTATACTCTCCTCCAATCACTTTAAAATTCTGCCCTCTTGTATTAGCCATTTCTGCCCCAGGAAAAAGCTTCTGACTATCCACTCTATCAATGCCACTTATCGTCTTGTACACCTCTATCAGGTAACCTCTCATCCTCCTTCACTCTAAAGAGAAAAGCCCCAGCTTGCTCAACCAATCTTCATAAGACACATTCTGATTCAGAGAGGTAAACAATTTATAGCCAATGAGTTCCTGACCTCCAACAGACTTGCACACATGTAACACTGTGTGGAGTTTATTGGAGAGGGCTTTGCAATCTCATACAAGGTGTGGTGAGGATGCTCCTGGAGGACTGTGTACAGTTTTAGTCACCCTGGAAAGAGAGAAGGGAAGAATTAGGAGAACCCAAACATGACAAAACTTGCAGATGCTGGCAATCCAAAGCAACACACACAAAATGCTGGAGGAACTATGGAAAAAGAGTAAACAGTCGACATTTCGGGTCAAGACCCTTCATCAGGATTTAGGGGAATGTTGCCATGTCTTGAGGTCTTGGATTATAGGGAAAGGTTGGACATGCTTGAAGGCTGAGGGCTGACCTAATAGATGTGTAAAAAACATGAGGGACAGAGGGTGAATGTACGCAAAGTATTGTCAGAGAAAGGCAATCAAATTGAGTGAGAGGATGTGTTTAAGCTGAAAGGAGATACTGAATAGGGCAACTTCTTCATGCAGAGCAACACACACAAAACACTGGAGGAACTCAGCAGGTCAGGCAGCATCTAAGGAAATGAGTAGATAGTTGACTTTTCAGACTGAGACCCTGATTGAGGCAGGTATAATAACAACATTAAAAAGATACTTGGGCAGGTCCATGGATATGAAAGGTTTAGAGGGATATGGGACAAATGTGCCAATGGGACGAGCTGAAATGGGTGTCTTGGTTAGCATGAATGTTGGGGTGAATCGCTCCATGAACGTATGACTCTATAACCTCCCACAAACAGTGATGGGCTCCAAGGAGTGCCATCCTTACAGTGGTAAGAGACTCAAAGTAGTCATCATTATACACAATCAAAGTTAAAAAAAAAACACAAGCACTGTCAACACCAATTCATCGTAGTTGGTAACCAATCAGGAATCACCCTAGAAAAGTAATGCACAGGGAGGGTAAAATGTAATTCTCGGGAGGAAGCCCCTCAAGAATCTTGCCCTGAATATCTCACTCTAATCCAGTGTAAAGAGAGCATTGAACATCGAATGCTGAAACTTAAAGTGATCCAGTAGTGACATTGTCTTAGAAATCCAATGGTCCAATGGTGACAATATCTCACAGGGAAGCAGTGATGACAGTGATGCAGGGCTGAGTGTCTCACAGTGATCCAGTGCTGATAGTGTTCCTGCAGTGATTTAGAGCTAACAGAGTCACACAATAATCCAGTGCCAATAAAGTTGTACAAGCTAGCATCAGAAGTGTCTCAGGGTAATCCAGTGGTAGTGGTTTCACGGTGCTCCAGCACTTACAAGGTCATGCAGTGATCCAGTGCTCCCAGTGACCTGTTTTGGGCCCTCTTGCTCTCTGCTCTGCCTCTCCCTGATGTTGTGTGCCTTGTTAACCTGAACCATTTCTCCCCCCAGATATGGTCCATGGACGGCTACCTAAACGGCCGCATTGTCCACGAGTTCCGCTCCTTCAACGACTTTGCCAAGGGCCAGAATTTCGTCTTCTACCGCCTGCCCCACCCCTGGGCTGGCACGGGCCACGTGGTCTTCAACGGCTCCCTCTACTACAACAAGTACCAGAGCAACATCATCGTCAAGTACCACTTCCGCTCTCGCCGTGTGCTGGTCCAGCGGAGCCTGGATGGCGCCGGCTACAACAACACCTACCCCTATTCCTGGGGGGGCTTCTCCGACATCGACCTGATGGTGGATGAGAGTGGCCTCTGGTCCGTCTACACCACCAACCAGAATGCCGGCAACATCATCCTCAGCCGGCTGGATGCCGAGACACTGGAGATCCTTCAGAGCTGGGACACAGGCTACCCCAAGCGGAGCGCTGGCGAGTCATTTGTGATCTGTGGTACCCTCTACGTGACAAACTCACACCTTGCAGGGGCCAAGATCTATTTTGCCTACTACACTAACACATCGAGCTACGAGTACACCGACATACCTTTCCACAACCAGTACTCACACATATCCATGCTGGACTACAACCCCAGAGACCGCGCGCTATACACATGGAATAATGGCCACCAGGTTCTCTACAACGTCACGCTGTTCCATGTTGTAAAGACGTCAGGTGAATTGTAAAGTAATAGGACAATTCTTTTTACATTTAAAAGTATCATTTATTGAACAAAAGACTGTCTGGTGTGAGTGCGCATGGTTCTTTGTGTTACTGAACAATAAAGTTTAACTTTGAAATGGTTAAATTGGCTGGTATCTCATTGGAGGACTTCAGAGATAGATCCCAAGCAGGTTTAGTCCATCAGTGATTCCACTGTCTTTTGTTTTGACTTCCCCATTTCGATCTTTCTTTGATCTCACATACTGGGAGACTAGCAAACCAGAGCTACAGGGAAAGGTTAAATAGGTTAGGACTTTATTTCCTGGAATGTAGGAGAACAAGGGGAGATTTTAATGAAGTATACAAAATTATGCGGGATATGAGGAGGGTAAATACATGCAGGCTTTTTCTCCTGATGTTGCGTGAGAAGCAAAGGTGATGATCCTGAAAATGAAAGGGTTAATATATGAGGAGCATTTGATGGCTAGAAGGACGCCCCTTTAGAAATGAGATGAGGAAGGACTTCATTAGCCAAAGGATGGTGAATCTGTGGAATTCATTGCCAAGTCATTGGGTATATTCACAGTGGAGTTTGATAGATTTTTGATTAGTAAGGCCATCAAAGGTTATGAGAAGAAGGCAGGAAAATGAGGTTGTGCGGGATGATAAATCAGTTATGATAGAAAGGTGGAGCAGACTCAAAATTCCAAATGGCCTAACTCTGCTCCTATGTTTTATGGTCTTATGAACTAGAACTAGAGGTCATAGGTTTACCGTGAAAGATTCAAGATTCCCAATGGAGAGGAGAATCTACCAGTGGAAGTGGTAGATGCATCTTCAGCTGTAACATCTAAGAGATGTTTGGGTAAGTACCTGGATGTGACAGGTACTAAGGGCTATGCTCTGGGTGCGGAAAATTGGACTAGGCAGAAAACCAAGCCAATAGAACTATATGGACCAAGGAGTATGTTTCTGTGCTCTGTGAGTCACCTTCCAACCACATAACCTGTTGGAGATACAAAGCATACATGGACTTCCACCAGGGGTTCCCATCAAAGTCACAGCCCATTCCATCTTGGGAATATGTCCTTGGTCCTTCATCTTTAAACTCCAAGCCCAGTAGTAAATCCCAAACATGAGAAAATCTGCAGATGCTATAAATCCAAATCAACACACACAAAATGCTGGAGGAACCCAGAAGGCCAGGCAGTGTCTATGGAAATGACAAAACAGTCCACATTACGGGCCATGACCTCTCATCAGGACTCAAATGAGTAAACTTCGACTGTTTATTCATTTCCACAGAGGCTGCCTGACCTGCTGCGATCTTCCAGCATTCTGTGAGTGTAGCCCTGCCCATAGTGTTCACCTTCACTACACGGACTGCGTTTCAAGGAGGTGACTAGCTGCCATCTTCCCAGTATCAATAAGAGATGGAAAACGGAAAAGATTCTACAGTTGCTTCAATCCAGAGTAATGCACAAAATGCTGGAGGAACTTAGCAGGTTCATCAACCGCTATGGAAAAGCATAAAGAGTCGATATTTCATGTCAAGGCCCTTCATCGTGACTTGAATGGAAGGGGGAAGAAGCTGGCTCTTTATTTGTCCACTGTCCGTTCCTCTCCATTGATGCTGCCTGAGCAGCTGAGTTGCTTCAGCATTTTCCGTATGTTACTCGAGAGATGGGAAATAAGCATTGGTTTTAGTAATACCGTGAGTTACTTATTAATTAAACTCTTGTATCCCAATCAGTGTCTGAGTTCTGGTCACATGAAAGTTAGTGATTCTCTGCAAAGACCATGTGATAACGAATCAGAAAGGTCTCACAGGGATACCTGACGTTCAGTGTTGAACTACCAAGAATGAATTGAGGCCCTCTGTTGGTCAGGGTTGACCATGGATATTGTGTCCTGGCTGTCTATGTGAGATACAAGCCAGGGCAGTATGACATGGAGAGCAAGACGTGGCAACAATGAATAGAGAATGGACAAAAATAGGATAAATTATGACATTCCAATGATTCCATACTTGCAGAGTATAGAAGAAAGAAAAACAGAAAGAAATCTGTCCCCAATTATGGAAGTCCAAGGTGGACATTGGCAAAGGTGAAGAAGGAAGTCTCCAGCACTCTAAAGCTATTTTGTGATCGTTTACAGCTGACCTTTATCTTAACTCCACCTTGCTTGCATCAGTCTTGTACAACACCTAACAAAAGAACATAAAGTGAGATGGATAATGACATGGAGCAGATTTATTTATTTATTGGGATACTGCACAGAGTAGGTCCATTCGGCCCTTCGAACCACACTGTCCAACAATCCCCGATTTAACCATTGGCTAATTACAGGACAATTTACAATGCCCAATTAACCTACCAACCAGTACGCCTTTAGACTGTGGGAGGAAACGGGAGCACCCGAAGGAAACCCACGCGGTCACTGGAAGAATGTACAAACGCCTTTCAGACAGTGGGGGTATTGAACCCGGGTCACTGGTACTGTAAAGTGTTGTGCTGACCACCTATGCCACTGTGCTTCATACCAGAGAAATTCTTGAATGTAAACCCTCACAGTCAAAATTGATTTTAGTATCATTTGAACAAGATTATGTGTGTGCATTTGCAAGGAAAAACTCACATCAGTATCACAGGCACATAGCATCAGAAATAGAGCATTCATAAGAAAAAATATAACCATAAATTTATGCATAATCTTTACAAGAAAGACAGAATTAGGACAAAATAAAGTTTGTTGTAGTGCAAAGTGATCAAAGCACTCATGGAGTTACTGTGCTAGGATTGTGCTCGCTGGTTCAGAAAACAAATGGTTGCAGGGAAATAGCTTTTTTGAACGGTGAGGTGTGACTTTATTTAATTTATTTAGAAGCACAGAGCAGAATAATCCCTTCTGCCCCAATGAGCAGCAACCCCCAGCAATCTATCTATTTAACGCTAACCTACTCACAGGACAATTTACAATGACAGTTTAACCTACTAACCAGACAGTGAGAGGGAACCGGTGCATCTGGAGGGAGCCCACATGCTCATGGGAAGGACATGCAAACTTTCTGCAGGAGGGTTGAACACCGAACTGTGATGTCCCGAGCTGTAATAGCATCACGCTAACCACTATGCTACCGTGATGCCCCAAAGTTGCTGTGAGAAGCTGGCAAAGGCAAGAAGATTTTATATATGAATTCCTGAGTATGGGTGTGCCTGACAAGGCCAGCATTTATCACACTTTCCCAACACTCTTGTTCAGAGGTGTTCCAAGAAAAAAAATCACTATGACTCCGTGCTTGACATCCCGTATGACAAGTCTATGTCATCATAGTCTGCATCCCGCAGACTATGTCTGGTCAGTTTCATTCCTTGACATTCATTGCGAGCTAGCAGCTGCAAGCACACAGCACTTTACTGAGCTCTTTCCATGGCAGGCGTATGTCTCCAGAATGTGAATTCCCCTGCTCCAAAGGTGAGGCACAAATTCATTTCCAGAGGACAAACACAAGCCACAGCAGATTACATCATTAGACCATATGACTTAGTGCAGAATTTTAGGGCATTGAGGCCATTAGATCTGCTCTGCCTTTACTTCATGACTGATCCTGGATCCTACTCAAACCCATACACTTGCCTTCTCACCAAATCCTTTGATGCTGTCATTGATCAGGAAATTATCAACTTCCACCTTAAATATACCCATGGACTTGGCTTCCGCCACAGTCTGTGGCAGAGCATTCCACAGGTTCACTACTCTTTGGCTAAAAAAATACCTCTTGACCTCCATTATAAAGAGTTTCCCCTCAATTTTCAGGCTGTGCCCTTTAGTTCTGGATACCCCCTCTCTAGGAATCATCCTCTCCACATTCCCCTTATCTAGTCCTTTCAACACTCAGTAGGTTTCAATGAGTTCCCTCCGTATGCTTCTAAATTCCAGTGAGTTCAGGCCCAAAGCTGCCAAATGCTCCTCAGGGGCATTTCATTTCTGGAGCCATCCTTGTTCGCCTCCCCTGACTTCTCCAACGACAACACATTCTTACTGATATTTAGGGCCAAAAACTGTTGACAATACTCCAAGTACAGCCTGAATAGTGTCTTATAAAGGCTCAGCATTATCTCTTTGCTGTTATATTCTATTCCCCTTGAAATAAATGCCAACATTGCATTTGTCTTCTTTACCACAGACTCAACCTGTAAATTAACCTTCTGGGAGTCTTGCACAAGGACTCTCAACTCACGCTGCTGCTCTGATGTTGAATGTTCTCCCCATTTAGATAATAGTCTGTACTATTGGTCCTTTTAACAACATGCATTATCATACATTTCCCAACACTGTATTCCATCTGCCACTTTTTTTCCCATTCTTCCAATTTGTCTAAGTCCTGCTGCAATTACACATAAGTCCTCAGCACTACCTACCCCTCCACCTTTCATCATATCATCCACAAACTCTGCCAGAAAACCATCAATTTCTTTATCCAAATCATTGACAATGTGAAAAGTATTGGTCCCAATACTGACCCCTGAGGAACACCACTAGTCTCTGGCGACTAACTAGAAAAGGCCCCCTTTATTCCGACTCACTGCCTCCTGCTTGTTGGCCATTCCTCTATCTATGCCAGTATATTTCAAGTAATGCCACAGGATTTTATCTTGTTAAGCAGGTGTTAAGCAGGCTCATCTGTGGCACCTTATCAAATGTCTTCTGAAAATCCAAGTAGATGACATTCACTCCCTTTCCTTTGTGCACCCTGCTTATTATTTCCTCGGAGAATTCTAACACATTTGTCAAGCAAGATTTCCCTTTACAGAAACTATGCTGATGTTGACTTATTTTATCATTAGACTCCAAGTACCCAGAAACCTCATCCTTAATAGTACAAACTCCAGCACTTTCCCAACACTGAGGTTCGGCTAACTGGCCTATAATTTCCTTTCTTTTCTCTTCTTTCCCTTCTTAAAGAGTGGAGTGACACTTGCAATCTTCTATTCCTCCAGGCTCATGCCAGAATCAAGTGATTTTTGAAGGATCATGACCAACACATCCATTATCTCTTCAGCAACCTCTCTCAGGACCCTGGAATGTAGTCCATCTGGCCCAGGAGACTTATCCACCTTAAGACATTTGAGTCTGCCTTGCCCTTTTTCCTTTGTAATAGCAATAGCTTTCACACCTTCTTGCAAAGTACTCATTAAGTTCATCTGCCATTTCTTTGTCCCCCATTATTACCTCACTAGCATCATTTTGCTGTGGTCCGATATCAACTCTCAACTCTCTTCTACTATTTGTATAACTGAAAAAACTTCTGGTGCTCTGCTTTCTATTTTGGCTAGTTTGTCCTCATCTTTTCCCTTCTTATGGCTTTTTAGTAGCCATTTGATGGATTATTAAAACTTCTTATCTAACTTCCCACTCACTTTTGCTAGCTTATATGCACTTTCCTTAGCTTTTATGCCGTCCTTAACTTCCTTTGTCAGCCACGGTGGCCTGCCCCTGCTATTTGAGAACTTCTTCTACTGTGGGACATATCTATCCTGTGCTTTGTGAAGTATTCCCAGAAACTTCAGCCATCTCTGTTCTGCTGTTACCATCCTTCTCCAATCCACCTGGGCAGGCTCATCTCTCAAGCCTCTGTAAATCCCTTCATTCAATGGTGATTCTGGAATCTTGAATAACTAACCAATTGTTCCAGAGGAACAGGAGGAACTTGTGAGGCAGCATCTCAGAATCAGGTTTAATATCAATCACAGGATACAGTATTATGAAATTTGTTTGTGGCAGCAGAACAGTGAAAATACACTTTAAAAACTATAAATTACATAAGAAATATATACTAAAAATAAATCAAATAAATAGTGCAAAAAGAGAGCAATTTTTAAAAAAATAGTAATGTAGTGAAGAAGAGTTCATTGGCCATTCAGAAATCTGATGGCAGAGGAGAAGAAGCTGATCGTGAAACATTGAGTGAATGTCTCCAGGTTCCTGTGCCTCTTCTCAGATGGCAGCAGTGAGAAGATTGCATGATCTGAGCAGTGGGGGTCCTTAATGATGGATGCGGCCTTTTTGAAATCACGTTTCAAAGCTACTCTCGATGCTGGAGATGATATTTCAGATCAAAACCCTTCGCCTGGAAGGATAAAGTATAGATGAAGGGTCACCACCATGACATTGACTGTCCATTTCTCTCCAAAGATGCTGCCAAACCCACTGAGTTCCTCCAGCATCTTGTTTGCTGCTTGAGCTCCAGAATAATAGTTTAAGTATCTAGTTATCAGTTTGATAACTGAACCATACGCACCTTGCAATGTATTCATTTAAACTCTCTTACATGTTAAGGTGGGTATTATCAGGGTGTACACTCTTATTAGGTACACAGTTAATGCAAATATCTAATCAACCAATTATATGGCAGCCATTCAATACATAAAACATGCAGGAATGGTCAAGAGGTTCAGTTGTTGTTCAGAACAGGGAAGAAAAGTGATCTAAGTAACTTTGACCATGGAACAATTGTTGGTGCCAGATGGGGTGGTTTGAGTATCTCAGAAATTGCTGATCTCCTAGAACTTTCACACACAACAGTCTCTGGAGTTTACAGAGAAAAGGGTGAGAAACAAAAAAAATCCAGTGAGGTGGACAGTGAAATATGGTGTGAGTGAAAATATCTTGTTAATGAGATAGATCAAAGAAGAATGAACTGAATGGTTTCAAACTGACAGGAAGGCGGCAATAACTCAAATAATTATGTGTTATAAATATTTTATGCAGGAGAGCATCTCGGAACATACAACACATAAAACCTAGAAGTGGATGGGCTACAGCTGCACAAGACCATGAACATACACTCAGTAACTGCTTTATTAGGTAGCTAATAAAGTGGTCACTGAGCATATGTTCCCATTGTCCTGTCTGATAAATCTCATAGATTTCATATTGTTGACCCTGGAGGTCTTTCAAGCAGAATTGAAAGAATGTTTGGAAAGGAGACAAGTGTGCAAGGGCACCAAAATAAATAGTTAGTAATTACCAAGGATTTCTTATCCAATCTGGATAAAAAGCTGAAGTCCACTATGCCTTGAGTGATTCAGGAGATATTCCAGAGTTCAAAGTTCAAATTAAAGATATTATCAAAGTCTGCATACGTTACCATATACTACTCTGACCATTTTAAGACCATATTCATAGGAGCAGAATAAGACTGTTTATCACATCGTTTGCTCACTATTTGATCATGGCTGAATTATTTTCACTCTCAACCTCATGTTTCTGACTTCTGCCCATAACCTTTGGTTTCCTGACTAATCTAGAACATATCAACGTCCACTTTAAACATACTGTGGTGAACTACATATGCCTGTCTGGACACAGCCCCCCTGCTGACTGCTCCTGTGGCTCCTCCCACGGACCCCGGTATAAAGGCGATTGGAGACACCGCCCCGGCCTCAGTCTCCAGGATGCAGTATGGTGGTCAATTGCTGCTTGTTCTTTCTTCCAGCCAATAAAAGCCTATATCTCGCCTCACGTCTCCAAGAGTGCATCACATACCCAATGACTCGAACTCCACAGCCATCTGTGGCAATAAATACCACAGATTTACTACCCTCTGACTAAAGAAATTCCTCCTCATCTCTTTTCTAAAGTGATGTCCTTCTATTCTGAGGCTGTCATCTGGCTTAAGACATGCTCACCATTGGAAATATCCTCTCCACATCCACTCTATCTAAGCCTTTCAAGATTTGACAGACTTCAATGAGATCTCCTTTCATTCTTCTAAACTGCAGTGTATACATGCCCAGAGCCATTAAATATGCCACATATGTTAACCCTTTCCTTCCTGGGATCATTTTCATAAATCTTCTCTGCGCCCTTTCCTAGATATGGGGCCCTAACTGCTCACAACACTCCAAGTGCAGTCTGACCAATGCTTCTTAAGGCCCCGGCATCCTTGTTTTTATAGTAAATTCTAGTTCTCTAGAAATTCTTTTACTGGAAAAAAGAAATGCAATAGTTTTATGAAAAACTACACATAAACAGACAAAGACCAACATGGAAAGGAAGACAAACTGGGTAAATAAAAATAAAACTGAGAACAGGAGTTTAAAGACTCCTTGAAAGTCAGTCTGTACGTTGTAGAAACAGTTCAGAGTTGAGGTGAACAAAGTTATCCACAGTAGTTCAAGAGCCTGATGGTTGAAGGGCAAGAACTGTTCCTGAACCTGATGGTATGGGATCAAAGGCTTCTGTAACTCCTACCCAACAGTAGCAGGAGGGTACCATGGCCTGGATGGTGGAGGTCCTTGACAATAGTTGCTACTCTCTTGTGTTAATGCTCCTCGTAAATGTGCTCAGTGAGGGGGAGGGCTTTGCCTGTGATGAACTGGGTTTACCTACCACTTTCTGTAGCCTTTTTCATTCCATACCAGTCCCTAGTGCAGCTTAGAAGTTGGTAAAAGTTTTAAATGACATGCCAAACATACACAACCTTCTAAGACAGTAAAGGTACTGTTATGCCTTCTTTGTGATGGCAATTATTTGCTGGTCCCAGGTCTGATATGTTAATACCAAGGAATTTAAAACTATCGGCCCTCTCCACTTCAGTTCCCCTAATCAATACTGGCTTCTTCTTTCTATAGTTGATAATCAGCTCTGGTTTTGCTGACATTGTGTGAGAGGTTACTGGTATAGCACTACCCAGCCAGATTTTCAATTTCATTTCTATATGCTGACTTGTCACCACCTTTAACTTGGCCAACAGCAGAGCTGTTAACCACAAACTTAACTATGGCATTGGAGCTACACGTAGCCACACAATCAGAAGTACTGTTCAAAATGAGTAGTGCCTGAGGTTGAGCACGCAGTCCTTTGGTGCAGCTGTGCTGATGTGAATGTGGAGAGGATATTATTGCCAATTTGTCTAACTGGCATCGGGCAGTAAGGAAATGAAACATCCAGTCGCACAGGGAGGTACTGAGGCCCAATGCTCTATGTCAAATTCTGTGTAATGAAATGCCTTTCTATGAATAAGTCAAGCACTTTACAAGGATAATTTCCACACACAGAGGAAAAGGTTAGATATTGACTTTATGTACACTAAATGAAAGTAAATAAAGTAACACATTTTAATAGCTTTCCCAATGCAGATCGATGAATTGATAATAGGCAGCCTCAATCCAATCAATAAAAACTGAATCAATGCTAGAAGAGGGAGAATTTAGAGAAGCCATTTAGTGTACACAAATCGCTAATAGTTATGACCAAAGACAGAAAATGGCTGGACTCACTTAGCACTATAGTGCAAGGGTGTTTATTGTATGCGTTAAAAATCAAGCTTACAAAAATTAGGGTAGATAGTGAAAAGAAAATTGCCAATATTTACAAAAAGTTGTCTACCTATTTTGTTCAGTGTGAACTCCTGGCAGTCTCTATTTCTTTCTCCCACTGAGAGCAAAGAGGTCCTTTAAACTGGCACTAGGACATGCCATCTTTTATTACTCACAAAATTACCTTAAAACTACACATGAATTAGAATATGGTGCACCCCATAATGTAGTTAACATAGTACACGCATAGTATATATACACCATATACACATTTACACATCCTCATTACTAAGGAAATGGAACATTCCACCATGTATGGCAGCAATGGCACCGGAGCTCATCGGTTCGGCATACGATCCATCATGAAAATATACCGGAGAAGACGTTAAAGTGAACACACTTGGCACAATGACAGCAGAATGACAAGACAATGTTTGTGTGTGTGTAAATGTGCAAGTGTAAGGAATGCATTTATCGAGTGCTCTCTGCTACACCTTGGCTTCGAGCCTGTGCAGGGTAGTTGCTCCAGATTGATTCCTGGATGATAGGATTATTCTTTGAGAAAAGATCAAATAGTTTGGGGCTAGGATATATGATGTTAAGAAAAATGAGGGTGATTTGATTAAAGCATCCAAGATTCTGATCGGGCTTGACAGAGGAGCTGCTCAGGGGACGTTCCGCCTGGTGATTAATCTGGAATTTGAGGAAGTTGCAGGATAATATTGCCCACTTAAGACTAAGATGAAGAGCATTTCTTCTCTAAGACCATTTTAAACCTCTGAAATTCTCCAGCAACTAAAAATTTAACTTAAAAAACACGGATGCTGAATATCTAAAATAAAAATAGAAAATGTCAAATCCAGTCAGCAGGTCAGGCAGCACCTGTAGAGCTTTTATCTTGTGATGTTAATTCTGCTTCTCTTTCTGCAGATGCTGCCCAACCTGCTGAGTGTTTCCAGCATGGAAAGAGGCCTGTCAGTCCAACTGGTCCATGCCGAACAATTGGTTCTTCCATCTTCTCCTGTTTATCCTATGCCCCTCTAACCTTTCCTATCCATGTACGTATTAGCCGGTCTTCTGAATTTTCAATTTATATTTTTAATTGTTTAACTCAGAGAACTGTTGATGCTTAGTCATTGAATATATTCAAGGACAAGATTAAGGTTTGTTTATGGCAAAATAACCCAAGAGTTATGGTGAAGGAGTGGACTCTTTACAACCATGATCTCTGTGAATGGTGGAACAGATTTAAGCTGGGTGGCCAGCTCTTGTTCCTGTTCCTCATGCCAAGAATGCAGCAACCCAGTACTCAACATATCTCATTTAATTTTCTCAATACAATTAAAGTTATGCATATAATTTCACAGTTGCAGTGATAAACGAGAACATGGGATTTTAATGGTGAACCTGTCCAGAGCTGACATTTTCACATTGATAAACACCAACTAAGGATCAGTTCCACATTTGACTCTAAGGTCTCGATAAACTGCTTTCTGCTAGATGTCAACTAGAAACAGAATTTAGTCCATTAAATATAATGAGCTATCTCTGTTAAGCTAAATTGGTCCACTCAAATCATGGTGGACATCAAAGGGAAAAAAAAAACAATTGTATACTCCATAGTGCAGGAGTTCCCAACCATTTCCCTCAGATAATGGTTGGGGTCCATGACATCAAAAAAGGTTGGGAGCCCCTGCACAGTGTAACTAAGTCATTAGAGTTTAGAAGAATGAGAGGTGACCCCATTCTAACATATGGGAGTCAATGCCTCCCTCTGCAAATAAATCCTTGACCTACTGGCCAACAGGATGCAATCAGTAAGGATAGGCAGAAAGATCTCCAACGTGATTATCTTCAACAGTGGTGCTCTACAAGGTGTGTCCCCAGGCCTCTGCTCTGCTGCCTGTACACTCAGGACTGTGCAGACAGATTTTGCATCAGCTCCATTTACAACTTTGAAGATAGTCATCGAGGTTGTAAGGATGGCCAAGTGACAGACGGGGAGTCAAGTCCTGACTTCCTTTGAAGTAACCACTCTCAACAATTTGTGGTCTGTATACCTCTCAATGGGAATGCAGTAGACAAGGCAGAAAGGAACAAACATCACTAACAACCCACAGGTCAGGCAGCATCACTGGAGGGGAATAGTCTAATATTTGGGCCAAAATACTTCATCAGAACTGGAAAGAAATAGCCAGAATATAAGGGTGTGAGGAGATGGAGGTGCTTGAGACAGAGGGTGATAGGTGAATCCAGGTGGTAGAGAGAGGATAGGAAGATGGGAGAAAGAGAATGATGTGAGAAACTGGGAGGTGGTAGGTGGAAGAGGCAAAGGGCTGGAGAAGAAGAAATCTGAAAGAAAATGACAGTAGACCACTGAATAAAAGGAAAGAGGTGGAGAATTAGAGGGAGAAAGGTGTGGGTGTTGGGCAGTGGAGGGGAAATGAGAAGGGGTACTAGAGACAGATGGATAAGGGCAAGCAAAACTTGGTGGGGGTATAGGGTGTGGGTGGGGCAGGAACAGAGTTGAGTGGTGACTGCAAGTTAGAGAACTCAATGTTGATATGTTGATGCCATCAAGTTGGAAACTACCAGGTTGGTATCTGAGGGGTTGCCTCTCCAATCTGTGTAGGAACAAAAGCACAAAAGATTCTGCGGATGCTGGAATTCCAGAATAACACACAGAAAATGCTGGAGGAACTCAGCGGGTCAGGCAGCATCTATGGAAAAGAATAAACGGCTGATATTTTGGGCTGAGATCTTTCATCAGGACTGGAAAAGAAAGAGTGACTGATTATTCATCTCCATGGATGCTGCCTGAGCTGCAAGAGTTCCTTCAGTATTTTGTGTGCAGTGGAACCAATATAGCATGAAAGGCCCTTTCCTACAGAGATAGGTCAACTGAATACTATCTGTTATTTAATAAAGTATCATCTGCTTTCTGGGACACAACATGCTTGGGCTAAGGGAATGGCTTAGGTAGGCAACCAAAGTTAACTTTAATGATCATACCAAGCAGGCATGCATTTGTAAAAGCTAGAAAGTTCAAATTAATCCCCCTTATTGCCTTTGGGGGGATGGTGGAGATTGTCTAAACCACTGTAGTTTGTATGGTCTTCTTTCAAGATTTGCGATCAAAGATAGTTTAATGTCATTTCCAGCACACAAATGTAAAGGGGATCAAAACAATTGTTACTCTGGATCCGATGCAGCGCACGATGGTGAAGATGCCGTCCACCCAGTAATAAGGATGAGACGGTGTGATATCACAGCAGTGGACTCCTCTGTGCCTGCTGCCTTTGTACTTTTGGTGATGGTGGTTCTGGATTTGGGATGTACTGTTGAATCAGCCAAGCTGCGTAACGGGAGGTGTGAGCAGACCGTGTTAAATGGTGACAGTCAGCTAACAGCAGGATCAATGCTGAATATAATCGATAGGTCAGGCAGTGTTTGTGGAGACAAAGTAAACAGGTTAATATTTCCCTTCATCAGAAATGGAAAGGTGGGAAAGCCAGTGTGTTTTCAGTTACAGGGGCGAGCGGAAAGGAATGACAGCCTGGTTCTGCCATGAAAATCCAGGTGTTGCACGTAGCCCTGGTGACAAACAAGACAGAAAACAGAATCAAAATCAGAGTCAATCCATTTTATTGTCACTGATACATGCTGTAAAATGTATTGTTTTGTGGCACCAGTAAATTGCAAGACATAAAAAAATTACTATGTTACAATAAATAAATATTAAGTCGGTACAGTGGATAGATAGACAGTGTGAAAGAGGAATAGTGAGGTATTTTACACAGGCTCATGAACTATTCAGAAATCTGATGGTGGAGAGTGGGAGGGGGGAAGAAGCTGTTCCTAAAATATTCAGTATGGATCTTCAGGTTCCTGTACTCCCTCTCTGATGCTGGTAATGAGAAGATGGCATGTCCTACATGATGAAGGTCCTTGTGATGGATGCTGCCTTGTTCAGGCACTGACTTCTGAAGATGTCTTCAATGGTGAGGAGGCTTGTGCCCCCGATGGAGGTGGCAGAGAGTACACCCTTCTGCAGCCTGTGTATTGGAGCCTCCTTACAAGGCGGTGATGTGAGCAGTCAGAATGCACTCCACTCTACATCTGTATAAGGGTTTGATAACATCCCAAATCTCCTTCAACTCCTAATGAAGCCTACTTGATGGCATGCCTTCTTCAGGACTGCACCAGTATGTTGGACTTAGTAGAGATCCTGGGAGATGTTGATAACCAGGAACTTGAATCTGCTTACCCTTTTCTACTCGTGACCCTTCAATGAGGAAAACTTGTTGATTATTGTAGATATTCAGTGACTTGCCACTTTATTAGGTGCACCTGTACACCTGCTCATTAATACAATCAGCCAATCACGTCACAGCAACTCAATGCATGAACACATGCAGACATGGTCAAGAGGCTCAGATGTTCAGATCAAACATCAGAATGGGGAAGAAATGTGTTCTAAGTGTCTTTGACCGTGGAATGATTGTTGGGACCAGATGGGATGGTTTGAGAATCTCAGAAACTGCTGATCCCCTGGAGTTTTTACACACAACAGTGTCTAGAGTTTAAAGAGAACGGTGCAAAAAACAAAATAACAATTATTGAGTGGCAGTTCTGTGGGCGAAAATGCCTTGTTAATGTGAGACCTCAGAGAAGAATGGCCAGAGTGGGTCAAGCTGACAGGAAGGCGACGATAAATCAAATAACCACTTGTTACAACAGTAAAAGGGCATCTCTGAATACACAGCACATCAAATCCTGAAGTGGATAGGCTACAGCAGCAGAAGACAATGAGCGTACACTCAGTGTCCACTTTATTAGGTACAGGAGGTAACTAATAATGTGCCCACTGAGTCTAAAGTCATAATGTCATAGGGTCATAGGGTCACAGAGTCGAAGACACATTCAGTCCCTTCTGCTGACAGTCCGTACCAACCATCAAACACCAATTTACGCCAATCATACATAGTTTATTCTTCCCACATTCAGAATCAGAATCAGGTTTAATATCACCAGCATATGTCATGAAATTCATTGTTTTTATGGCAGCTGTACAATACAATTCATAATAATAGAGAAAAAAACTGAATGGCCTAGGTGGTGGGGGTCCTTAATGGTGGACACTGCCCTTTTGAGTTACCTCCATTAAGGAGATGTCCTGGAAACTATGGAGGCTAGTGCCCATGATGGTGCTATCTACGTTTACGACTCTCTCCGGTCTCTTTCGATCCTGTGCAGTAGCCCTCTCCACCATACTACGGGGTGATGCAGCCAGTTAGAATGCTCTCCATGGTACCTCTGTAGAAATTTGTGAGTGGCTTTGGTGACATACCAACTTGTCAGCTCCCTCAGTCTGCCACTCACCTTTACACTAGAGGCAATTAGCAGTGGCTATTTAACCTACCAATCAGCAATTACCCACCAGGCAGGATGTCTTTAGCGATATGGAGAGAAATACACATGTTCACAGAAAGAACATGCAAACTATATAGATAGCACTCAAGGTCAGAACTGAATGCAAGTCTCTGGCATAGTCAGCTCTACCAGCTGAAACACTGTGCTGCCTATACAAACAGTACACATTGTTTAAAAGGGAAATACATTTCCTTAAAGTGGATGCAATAATGATAACATGATATCTGCATTGTCATTGAGACCATTGAATGCATCAGCACTGCAATGTCTTTCAAAATGTAAACACACTCTTGTATCTGTGAGGTGTGACCTTAAACCAAGGGTTCCCAACTGGGCTCCACGGACCCCTTCATAATGGTGGTGGTCCATCACATAAAAAAGGTTAGGAACTGCTATCGTAAAACCTTGATATTTGTGATTGATTAAATAAATTCACCACCCAATTCCTTCACCACTATACCCAAGATATTGTACCCAGAACTGTCTTACATTGTGAAAACCAAACTGCATTTCCTTAAAAGAAAATATACCAATATAGCTTAACAAAACACACACCACAATTCTTTTCCCTGTCTGATTCCATTGGTTTATCCAATTCCCTTCTGAAGGTATTGTTTGAATCTTCACTGTCTGTCCTATCAGCTAGTGTGTTCTAATCACTCAATACACTGTGCAAAATATAAAGGTCTTACCTCACAATGCTTTTGTCAAATACCTTAAATCCATGAACTCTTGCTGTTGACAAAAAGATAGATAGGACCCCACAACATGGAGCCTCATGACTGTCCTGAAGTGCCACAGGGGGTGTGCCATCCTCAGTAGCACCATCTTCACCATGATGAGGTAAATCCTGGTGGCAAGGGGGATCCCAGGACATCCCGTCCCTCATCTTGGCTGCAGGACCACCTATTACGCGCCACCAGCGCATTGCTTTTCTGTCAGGGTGTGCTCCCTTAAGGCTGATTTATACTTGTGCGTCGCATCAACGCCATAGGTGACGTGTACCCTATGCCATACCCTACACCGCAGGCTGAAGTGTACCTTTCCCAAAAAAGTAATTCACGCGTTGCAGCGACGCAGACCACAACAACTGTGATTGGTCCGCTTGGTAGCATCGCATTTCCTCCTACACATTTCCTGTTGCTTCTTCTCTGCCATGTCTGTACACATTTGTGACATGCATAAATTTTACAATACTGTCAAAACCATCTATGGCCCAATAAATTGATGCATTACTCCCCTGAAAACAGCAGATGGTCTAACACTTCTGAAGAATCAGAAAACCATTCTGCTGAGGTAGGCTGAGCATTTTAACACACTGCTTAATCCAGACTCTGACGCAGATCCCACCATCCTGGACTAACTATTTGAACTTCCTCCTATCCAAGACCTGTCTACCACCAACCTTCCAGGAGGTTCTATCAGCTGTCCATTCCCTTAAGAACAACAAGTCCCCTGGCACTGACAATATCCCTGCCGAGTTACTGAAGAACGGAGGGTACATGTGTATGCGCACCCTCTACCAGTACATCACCAAGGCCTGGACTGATGAGAACATCCCACAGCAGTGGATGTCGTTGTCATTTACAAGAACAAGGGTGACAAGGACATCTGCGGCAACAGTAGGGGCATACCACTCCTTTCTGTTGCTGGAAAGGTCCTGGCTAAAGTGATGCTTCAGAGGCTCATCAGCAACATCACAGAGTCAATGCTGCCTGAATCGCAGTGTGGATTTAGGAAGAACAGGAGCACGATCAACATGATCTTCACAGCCTGGCAGCTTCATGAAAAGTGCCGGGAGAAACATCTGGACCTATCTGTGGCCTTTGTCGACATCTCCAAAGCATTCAACATTGTGCAAAGAGAGCTCTTATGAGATGTCCTCCTCAGGTTTGGCTGTCCCAATAAATTTGTTAACATCCTCCGCCAGTTCCATGATGGGATGACTGCTCGGGTGACCGTAGGAGGACAAGAGTCCAAGCCCTTCCTTGTACTCACAGGGGTGAGGCAGGGGTGTGTGCTATCACCAGTGCTCTTTAACATCTTCCTCTGTGTGTTACCAAGCTTCTCCACAATGAGACTGAGGACAGCAGCAGTGTGGAAGTGAGCGTCAGATTAGATGGCAACGTCTTTAACATCAGGAGGCTCCATGCAACCATCCAACTCTGTAGAGAACGGGTCCTGGAGCTGCAGTATGCAGACGACTGTGCTCTTGTGGCCCACACTCCAGAGGATCTTCAGACTGTCCTTGCTGTGGCGGTGAGAGCGTACAGCAGGATGGGGCTGACTGTCAATACCACCAAGACAGATGTGGTTTGCCAATGGAGTACCAGTGTCCCACCCACCCTACCTGCCTTCACTGTTGGTGATGAAAAGCTGTCAGTAGTGCCATCTTTCAAATATCTGGGGAGCATTCTCTCTGAGGATAGCGGCATTGACAACGACATCCAGAGCCGCATTAAACAGGCATCAGCTGCCTTTGGGAGACTTTGGTGTAGAGTCTTTCAGAACAGGAGCCTTCGTCCCTCCACAAAGGTCACCGAATACCAAGCGGTCTGTGTCACCAGCCTCCTTTATGGCTGTGAAGCTTGGGTAACCTACAGCCGTCACATCAAGTCCTTGGAACACTTCCACATAAGCTGCCTTCAGCACATCCTGGGAATTACTTGGCGTGAGCGGGTGCCTCACACTGAAATACTCGTAAAGACCAACTGCAGAAGTATTGAGCCCATGATCACCCAGCGTCAGTTGCAGTGGTTGGGGCACATGATAAGGATGCCCCCATGTCGGCTACCCCACAGTGTGTTATACGGCCAGTTACATTATGGTCAATGCTCAGCTGGAGGGTCGTATCCTGGAGATAGAAAGAACAACCAAGAGACAGCAGAAGAGAGCCAGGAGAAATGCAGCCATGGTTGCCATCACTACCACCACTACCACATATACATGTCCCACCAGCAGTAGAGCTTGTGGGTCCAGGGTAGGACTGTATAGTCATCAAAGATCTCACCGTTAAAGGAGTGGACGTCGTCATTGGATTTTGATGGACAACCGAAGAAGATTTCAATTTCCATCGATGAGCTGTTCCATAAAGGGTTACAGATATTCTTGAGTAGTTTTATCTTTGTGCACACTTCATCTCTCAAGTGCGGCAGATCTCAGAGCGGTATTGATTAAACACTTTCAATGCACCATTTTAAACTTGCAAGGCATAAATTACCTCATGTATCTAACATAAGTTTCCTTCATGCTTCACAATCAAGCTGACATCTATTAACCGCCTGGTGCTAACTTCAATAGAATTTAATTATTTTTTGCATGTTATTTTTAAAGGCCGTCATTGATGTTTTAAAAATTCTATAAGAGAATTACTAAATGACTAACAATGATAAATGAACTTTGTTATATGCAAGGAGACAAATACAACATTATATGTAAATAGAGAATAGAAGGTTATCTTGGTGATTCTGAACATTTTGGAATTGTGATAGGTTAGATTAATTTTTGCTTTCACTGAAGTACAACCTCTGATCTTCTTGTACCTGTCCCATACCAACAAGTACTAATTAGGAAACTATGGATTAGAATGAATAGGAAATGCTAACAAATCACCGTCAATATAATACCTGTGCCATGGTCAATGATAAAGTAAGGGAAAGGAGGCAGCTAGTTCTCTTTATTTAGTTAGTGATTTAGCAATACAGTAGTCCCTTCTGGTCCTTTGGCAGCAGCCACAGGAACTCCAATTTAAGCCTAACCTAATCACAGGACAAGTTACAGTGACCAATGAGCCTAACTTTAGACAGTGGGAGGAAGCCAGAGCACGTGGGGGAAACCCATGCATGCCACAGGGAGTATGTACAGACTCCTTACAGAGAATGGAAGACCCTGATGCCCTGAGCTGTCATAACATCATGCTAATGGCTATGTTACGATGGCTCCCACCACCAAGTGTATGTTCATGTCTTCTGCTGCTGTAGCACATCAATTTCAAGGTCCAATATCTTGTCCATTCAGGGATGCTCTTCTGCACACCACAGCTGTAAAGTGTGGTTATTTGAGTTACTGTGTCCTTCCTGTCAGCTTGAACCAGTCTGGCCATTTTCCTCTGACCTCTCTCATTAACAAGGTATTTTTGCCCACAGAACTGCTGCACACTGGATTGTTTTTTTGTTTCTCTGTAAGCTCTAAAGACTGTTGTGTATGGAAATCCCAGGCGATCAGCAGTTTCTGAGATACTCAAACCACCCTGTTTGGCACCATCTATCATTCCACAGTCAAAGTCAATTAGATCACATTTCTTCCCCATTCTGATGTTTGGTCTGAACAGCAACTGAATCTCTTGACCATGTCTGCATACTTTTATACATTGAGTTGTTGTCACGTGATTGGCTGATTTAAGATGGTGCTACTGAAATTGGGCGATAACTAACTGGTAGTTCAAAAGACAAGAGATAGGACTAAAAACATTGCTGATAACACCTTTTCTGAGGTAAGTTGTGGCAAACTATCAGCACAAACAGTGAAGAGGTGAACAAAGGTGAAGTTGACTGAAGGGATGAGCTGTGCTGCTACATTGCAAAGTCAGAGCGTAACATATTCGAGGCGATGTTGGAGCCGGAAATGCAGTTGGAGTGAGCAATTCGAAGAGGAGTTGGGGCGGAGGAATTTTGATGCCCATCCTCCTCAACCAAGGTCGGACTGATCTAAGTGCTGAGCCGATTTGAAAGGTCAGGAATGGCTTTGAACTGGGTGGCAAGATTTAGGCCCAGAATGTATTGCTGCCCATGTCCTAGTGTGTGGCCCAGTCCAGTTTTGGAACATTTAAATGCCAACCCAGATAGTTTGGAAAGGCAGGGTGTTAGGACCAGATGAAAAGGTTAGGCCGATTCTCTTCACTCTTCTGGGTTGTTCACTTCTCTCTCCATGGCACTAAAACTGAGAGACTGACCTGACTGATAATTCTGTGTGCAAGCTTCACGATGATTTTCCACCCTATACATGAACTGAGACCGAGGCTATGGGCCTACTCCTGCTGCTCTGCGATTCGGGTCTATGGACTCAATTTGGTTCGGACTGCAGTTCCTTGCTTTTATTGCTTGCATGATTTTGTTTTCCTCTTTCTCTGTGCACTGGGTCTTGGTCTTTTTTAAAATTGGGTTCTTTCAGGTTTTTTGTGGCTGTCTGTAAGCAGATGAATCTCAAAGTTGTATAATTTACACATACTTTGATAATAAATGTACTCTGAATCCTTTAGGTGTTTGTATTATGAGCAAGTGTACAGGTGTATGTAATAAAGTAGCTGCTGAACTGTATAGTTCCCATACTGAACAGGCACCCTGCTTTTAATTATATTATTATTTAATTATTTATGGTTTTATATTGCTATATTTCTTCACTATTCTTGGTTGGTGCGGCTGTAACGAAACCCAATTTCCTTCGGGATCAATAAAGTATGTCTGTCTGTCTGTTTGGTGCTCCCAGTGTGGCCTCTTGTATATAGATGAGACCCAACATAGATTGGGAGACCACTTCATCAAACATCTATGCTCTGCCTGCCAGAACAAATGGGATATTCCAGTGACCGCCTATTTTATTTCCACTTCCCATTTGCATTCCAATATGTCCATCTATGGCCTCCTCCACTGTTGTGATGAGGCCACACTTAGGTTGGAGGAACAACACCTATATTCTACTCGGGTTGTCTCCAATCTGATGGCATGAACATCAACTTCTCAAACTTCCAGTAATGCCTTCAACTCCCCCCCCCCAATTCACCATTTCCCATCCCTTTGTCCCTCTCTCATGTTATCTCCTTGCCCGCCCATCGCCTCCCTTTGGTACTCCTCCCATCCCCTTTCTTCCATGACCATCTGTCACTTTCACCAATCTTTCACCTATCACCTGGTGTTTCCCCTCTGCTCCCCCCACCTTTCAAATCTACTCCTCTACTTTTTTTCTCCAGTCCTGTCTAAGGGTTTCGACCAGAAGCGTCAACTGTACTTTTTTCCATAGATGCTGCCTGGCCCACTGAGTTCCTCCAGCATTTTGAGGGAACTAATCAGTTGACATTTTAGACCAAAATCCTTCATCATCCTGTTTTTATCCTTCTAGAGCTGCTGCGTAACATATTGAGTTCTTCCAGTAATGTTGTGTTGCTCAAGATTTCCAGCATCTGCAGAATCTCTTGCATCTCTGATAAGACAAGAAGCTTTTCAAAAACGTGCAAGGTTGAAAACATTCACTTAACAAAGCAAACTATATGTAGGCTGATGAAGGGTCTCATAAATGGCACTTTGATAAAGTGTCATGGTGAGGGATAAATTGTGACCCCAGGCTATAAGAGACATTTAATTTTCTACAAATAAGGACCTGAGGGAAGGGTTCAGTTTAATTTCTCCTCCACTCCTTTGATACTTGGTCAGGTTCCTCACACCCAATTGTCTGTCCAATGGAAAGGACTCTGTTAGACTAACAGCAATCTGCTCCCTCTGAGCTAACCTGCAGACAGAGTGAGTGATACAGATGTGCTGGAAATTCCTCCACATACATGGGGAACCATCCCAGACCAGCACTGCAGGAGCCTTCTCTGAGGTTAATACAGCACTAAGAGACTGATACTGTCCCTCCAAACATTACGTCTAAGGGCCATTTAGGCAACGACTGAATAAGTAAACAACAGAATAGGCAAGACATATGTAACTCTCGGGTTGGGCCAGCTGCATTAATTTAGGGGGAGGACCATGGTGTGTTTCGTCTTCTCCACCTGAGCCATGTCCCCCTTTTCAACCACTGACCAGATAGTACCAATGCCCGGGTCATCTCACTGAGCCACTGCCACTTCCCCAGAACTCAGTTCCGGTAACTGATTTGTCTTCAGAGCAGTCAGGTTACAGGAAACTTGTGGAATGGCATCACCAGAAGCTCGATCCTGCCCCTGCTTTCCGTCTGCCTTCACAGTGATGGCAAACTGGCACATGGCCTTCACCCCCGGGGCAGGAACGCTCTCCCACTCTTCGTCCCTGTCCAGCCTCATGCGCCTGTCGGGACAAAGCATCAGCACCAATGTTCTTGCTTCCTGGCCGGTACTTCAGGCTGAAATCATAGGCAGACAATGCCGCTAACCACCAATGGCCTGTGGCATCCAGTTTCACTGAGGTCAGGATAGAAGTTAGGGGGTTGTTGTCTGTCCTCACCTCAAACTTGGCATCATAGAGGTAGTCACTCAGCTTAACTACCACAATCCATTTAAAAGCCAGTTCTTCTCAGAGGACAACAGACTCTGGCTGGCAAACCCAATAGGACCTCAACCCGATGATATGACCCTGATACAGGATACCCCCTAAGCCCTCTCTGCTGGCATCCATATTCAGTAAATACAGCAAGAAGGGGATCGCAAAAGCAAGCATGGGTGCCTGGGTCAGCAGTTCATTCAGCGACTGAAAGGCCTCTTCACATTCGCATCCCACCTCAGTCCAAAGGGTTTAACAGGCTAAAATACTCTCGCCCCTTCTCTCCTTTTTTCCCTCTCCCTTTCTTCCCCAAGGGAGGGTAACCACACAGAAGCTGATTCAACGGGTGACTCACTTTCACATAGTCCTTCATGAATCTCCGATAGCAACCACAGAACCCGAGGAACGAGCACACAGTGCTCACAGTCTGAGGCCTTGGCCAAGTGGTCACCGCCTCTACCTTAGCAGGATCTGTAGCTACTCCATCGCATGAGACTACGTGACCAACATAGCTAACAGACAACTTGCAGAATTGGCATTTGTCCAGGGAAAGTTTTAACCCTTCAGCTTTCAGGCAGCCCAGCACCTTCAGCAGCCTCACTTCATGTTCTTCCAAGGTGGACCCAAACACTATGAGGTCATCCAGATACACCAATACCTCAAGCAAGTTCATGTCCCCACCATTTTCTCCATAAGGTTGCAGGGGCTCCTGATATGCCCTGGGGCATCCTTTCAAACTGGAAAAATCCCAGGGGACATATAAATGCCATCCTCTCTTTGTCAGCATCACTTATGGGGATCTGCTGATATCTGCTCCTCAAGTCCAGCACACTGAACCACTTCATACCACTCAGACAGGTCAGCATGTCTTCACTCCTCAGGACAGTATACAGGTCAGGGACGGTGCACCTGCTCAGAGTCCAATAGTCCACACGTATCCATACCTTCCCATTCTTCTTTCGGCCCACCACTACTGGGGACGCATAGGGGCTTCGGGGCTCAGCTTACACAAATTCTGCTGCACGTCTTCCACGTCTGCAGGGGCCAGTTGCCATAAGCTCACACTGAACGTGGTGTCCTCGGTCTCTGGGATAGTGTGACCAGTGCTCTTGGAACAACCACATCAAACTCATCAGTGGAAAAGACACCTTCCAGCTGCAACATCTCCTCTTCCAACCCGGCAACACCGGGGAGTCCCTGAAGTTGAATGACTCAGCAGTCAACTTTCCCTTTTTTCCAGTAGTTTTTCCTCAGCGTGTCTCACAGGAACACTAGACATTACCGTCACCGGGAACAGATGAGCCAGGGGCATCCCCTGCTGGAAGGTGACATCCATCTTCGTAGTGTTCCTGCCATCCTGCTCACCTGTACAGCCGAGGGCTTCTGCAGTTCAGGCCTCACTAGTACCCCGGCAGGAACTCCTGACTCAGTTCTCAACTCTACCACAACTCCTCTACCACTCCCCGGGGCAGACTATCCGTGGTCACTTCCCCACAGGGGCCCACTACCGAGGTCTGTACCCTGCTGACTGAAACCTCCCATGCCTCAGACACATTCTTCTCCTCTCGTACTTCCCTGATCAGTTCAAAAAATGAGGGAGGGGGACACGTCTATGAGACAGTCAGAGGACCCAAGTGATCAGGTCCTGGGACTGGGTGCCCTTTGCTATCCGATCTGTTCTTAACTGATCCACCTCAATCATCTGTATGGCCACCTCTGTGCTGCAAGCAATTTAGCTGCCTCTCTAGCCGAAAGATGTAGGCAGAAAGCTTTTCCCCTTCTCCTGACACATGTTTTGAAACCCCGCCATGAGCTCCATTGGGCTTCCCATCATGCCAAAGGCATTTTCCAGTGCTGCATGTAATCGCCCGTAGTTGCTCGGGGATACCAGGATCTGATGGCTCTCACAACATCAACCTACTCAACCCCTCAACCAATCTCTGTTGCTTTTCATCAACAAAACACTGCCACTCATCTAACAGCTGAGAGTCTGCTCCGCCCAAATCTCATACTCCTCTTCTCCTTTAGGCATGGGCGTTATTCCAGAGAATAGGCGGAGCCTACCTTGGCTGGGACTTTGAATCTAATTTTTCCATTTATTTGCCAGAGAGGTAAGGGCGGATACTAACTCAGAATTCTCACTCTTCCCTGGGGGACAGGGATTCATTAGACATTCCAAATCCAACCACTCCTTCCCCTCACTCCTCAGAAATGATAGAACCCTGCCTTTGAAGTCTCCGCCCCCAGCTACAGGAAACTCGACTTGTGATTCGGCCCACTTCACTACCGTTACATCAGCGCTAGTCTGCAGTAAAACAAGGTCTGTGCCTGTCATTTTATCAAACCTCTGCCTGCAATTTTAACAGTACTTAACAGGTAAATTAACAATTCATCTAGAGTATGAATATCTACCCCAGTCAACATGCACGCGTTAGTTACCGGTAACCCTGTGGTTGAACACCACCACTCCACCCCAGTAGCAACCATACTAGCACAGATTTAAAACACACAACCCATTGGTTCAGTGCTCAGGGCAATCGCACAGCATCCAAGGAAGTCAATCCCGGTGAGCCCCCACAATTGTAACCCTCAGGTTCCGCCAGCTGCATTAATCTAGGAGGAGACAGCCTCCAGCCTGGCCAAACCTGAGAAACCTTGTTTGGGTGGATGTTGTGTGATGTCTTCCCCTGTTACAAATCAGTACCATGAAATAACAAACAGTACACAAGATGCAATTAAATGATTGAACTTTATTATTCTTAATTTGACTATAGGGTTAGTAAAGAAAACAAAAAGGGCCCATTTTAATTAAACAGTCTAATGTGCACGTTGGAGCTCACTCTTTTCCCTTCTTGTCTTTCCCTATCGATTTCCCTTGGGCGTCGTCAACTCCCGTCCCCATTCCAAGTCCATTGAGTCCTGCAGTCTATGACCTTCCCATTCTGGTATCTTCTCTCTCCATCTTTTCCCAAACCAAAAGCCCGCAAATTCCCTTCTCTCAGGCACATAAGAAAGAAAGACGCTTCCCTTCATTGGCCAGCACCCATTCCAAAGCCCCCAGTATCTCTAGTCATAACCCAAACACTGCAGCTACAGAGAAACCATTACATTAGCAGTGAACCCTTTCCCAGGGCATTGCACATAGAATAGGAAAACCACAGCAGAGGAAGTCAGAGAATAGACAAACCATTAATTAGGCAAGTCATAGAATAGGCAAACCATGGAATACACAAACCTTAAAGTACGCATGTCATAGAATAGGCAAGTTGTAGAAGGATGCAAATCTTTTTCAGGCAAATGGCATTAATGTAGATGAGCAAAATGGTTAGTATGGATGTGATGATCCAAAGGGCCTGTCCCTCTGCGGTGTAATTCTGAGTCAGAATAGAAAGAAAAAAATATTGAAATTATTTTTAAAATACTATGAGAAGACTCATTGCAAATGTGAAATTCCCACCAGTTAATTCTGCTTTATTTATAACTCTCCTGTACCTTGAGATTAATATTACTCAAAATAATCTCTCAAACCATGTTATTAATATATAGTTATACAATGTGTAGCTACTATAATTGGTAATTATTTTATTGCTGTCACACGTATCGAGATACAGCACAAAGCTTTTGTTTGCATATTACCCAATCAGATTGTACATAAATATATCAGAAGAGCAAAAGGAGAATCAGAATTCTGAATATAAAGTTGTAATTTTGGAGAAAGTGCAGTGTCTGCAAACAAATAAAGAACAAGCTCCATGGTGAAGTAGATCAGGAGCTCAAGTTGATTTTTCTTATAAAGAGTCTTCTTCAGCACTAAGGCTCGCTGTATTTAGTGTTGTTCTATCTCACCCAGAGCTCAGCTTCTGATGTCAGTTCTGCTTATCACCAGGACATCCATACTGTCATCTCACCCAAATGCTGCAGAAATATCTCAGCAAGGATCTGCCACTTTGGGCCTCCAAGATTCTCCTGGCTGGTTTCCCATTTCATATCCTCTGTAAAAATCATCACATCTATTGGTTGGCTTCACCTTCAGCCCACCCATCCGCTCTGTGTATGTGTGGGTCCATTGTCTCAGTTTCTCAAAGCTCTCAAGGCCACTGGTATACTTTGGCTCTCACTTTCTCTCTCATCTTTCCCTGTTCCACTGCTTTGTACTCCCTCTCACTCACACTCTCTCTCCCTCTGTCCTCTCTCTCTTCCATTCACTCTCTCACTTTCTCATCTTCTCTCTCTCTGCTGATTCTCTATCAGAAAAACTTACACTGTCACTCTCTCTCCTCTCTCACTGACTTCCTTTCTCATTTTCTTTTGCAGTCTCTTTCTCTCAGACACATTCTTGCTCTCTCTTCTCTCTCCTTCTATTCCCTTTCTTCATTCTCTGTCTGTCTTTTTCTCTCTCTCTCACACACACACACATATGTTGTCATAAAGAGACGTAGCAGGGAAACAGGCCGTCAGTCCCTATCCCCACTGACCATCAACCACCTGCTTATAGACCTTTCCCATTTTGACACTCACCTTATTCTCATCAACTCTGCCCAGTTTCAACCCCCTCACCGACACATTAAGGACAATTTACAATAGCCACTTAATGTAACAACCCACACATCTTCAAGATATGGGAAGAAATGGTCACAGGTAAAGCATGCTAACTCCACATAGTCAGCACCAATGATAGCAATGAGAACAGGGCATGTTCTGGGTGTTGGGGGTCCTTAATGATGGATGCTGCCTTTCAGAGGCACCATTCCTTGAAGATCTCCTGGATACTATGGAGGCTAGTAATGACCAAGTTTACAACTCTCTGCTGCTTATTTCAAGCTCGTGCGGTAGCCACCACCACCACCTCCCCCCTCCCCCCCAATACCAGAGAGTGATGCAGCCAGTTAGAATGCTTTGCGTGGTACTTCTGTAGAAATTTGTAAGTGTTTGTGGTAACATAGCAACTCATCAACTCCCTCAGAATCTACCACGAGGCAATTGTAAAAACTATGATTGAAAACAAAGCATTTGGTTCTGTTTTAACCCTGATATGGGACAGGGGACTTTGAGACTCTCTTTAATGTACTCCTTTAATGTTGGTTGTTCTATCACGGTTTATTATCAGCCACTTACTTTCACAGATCTACCAGCTTCAGTCTGTTTTATTTATCGATGTCTGTCTATCTGCTCAAGACCCCAGCTACTCCTGGACACATTCTAAATAGCAACAAGATGAGATTTGTACCCAGAGGGATGTTCCAAGGAATTATACGAGCTTTTGTCATATCCAGCAAGTTGGAAGATCATTTCAGAAGGTTAGAAAATTGCTAATATATTCTGTATATATTCTTACATTTACAGAACAGATCTTCATGTTGCCAGCAAATCAGAATCAGAATCAGGTTTAACATCAGAAGCATATGTCGTGAAATTTGTTAACTGAGCAATTTTCTAACCTCCCTTACACCCTTTTTAAACCTTTACCCTCTCACTTTAGACCTTTATGCCATCTCATCTCTGATTTCCCAACCTTAAGAAAAAGATATATGTTATCACCCTCTCTATGCCCCTCAAGATTTTAAACACCTCTGTAAGGTCACCCCCTCAGCGTCAGATGCCACAAGAAGATTGGAGTGTCATCTCCTGAATTCTCTTCTTAAATCTCGCTATTTCCCAGTCATCCTTGAAACCATTCCTTAAAGCCTATCTCTCTAACCAGCTGCAGGACACATTGCCTGGCTTCCTTCAAGAGAGTGTATCCAAGGAAAGCATTCAGTCCGGACAGATTACCTGGCCGAATACCGAAGACCAGAGCTGACCAACTGGCTGGCGTATTCCCGGATATCACTCTAGCAATGTCTGGTGCCCACCTACTTCAAGCAGGCTTGAATCGCACCAGTGCCCAAGAAGAGTGTGGCAACCTGTCCAAATGGTTGTTGCTCAGCGGCACTTACATCCACAGTGATGAAGTGCTTTGAGAGGCTGGTGCTGAAGCATATCAGCTCCTGCCTGAATGGTGACTTGGATTCCCTCCAATTCACCTACCGAAGCAAAAGGTCTACAGCAGATGTTATCTTGTTGGCTCTTCACACAACTGTGAAACATCTGGACAGCAAAGATGCATACATCAGGATGCTCTTTTTCAATTTCAGTTCATCATTTAACACCATCATACCCTCAAAATTAATTAGCAAACTCCAAGACCTGGGTGGAATTGGATTTTGGACATTCTCAATTGTAGACCCCTGTCTGTATGGATCGACAACATCTCCTCCACAATCTCCATCAACACAGGTGCATCGTAGGGATGTGTACTTAGCCCACTGCTCTATTTGATTTACACCTACAACTGTGTGGCTAAGTACACCTCCAACACCATAAACAAGTTTACTGATGCCACCATGTTGTGGGTTGTATCAATAGGGGTGATGAATCAGCATACAGGAGGGAGATTGAAAATCTGGTTGAGTGGTGTAATAGCAATAAACTCTCACTGAATGTCAATAAGACCAAGGAACTGATTGTGGACTTCAGGAGAGGGAAACCAAAGGTCCTTGAGCCAGTAATCATCAGAGTATCAGAGGTAGAGAGGGTCAGTAACTTTAAATTCCTGTGTGTCACTATTTCAGAAGACTGGTCCTGGACCCATCATATAAATATAATTGCAAAGAAAGCACAACAGGGCCTCTATTTCCTCAAGGGTCTGAGGAGATTAAGAATATCATCAAAACCCTTGGCAAATTTCTACAGATGTGTGATGGGAAGTGTGACTGCATTATGGTCTGGTATGGGAACACCAATGCCTTTGAGCAGAAAATCCTACAAAAGGTAGTGGATTCGGCCCAGTATATCACCAGTAAAATGCTCCCAACCATTGAGCACATCTATATGAATCATTGGTGTAGAAAAGCAGCATCTATTATCAAAGGTCCTCACCACCCAGGCCATGCTCTTTTCTCACTGCTGCCATCAGGTAGAAGGGACAAGAGCTTCAGAATTTGTACCATCAAGAACAGTTACAAACTCTAAACCATCAGACTCTTGAACAAAAGGGGATTGCTACACTCATTTAAGGACTCTGTTATATTGTTATTTCATGCTTGCTATTTATTGCTATTTATTTATATCTTCATTTGCAGTTTCTTTACAGTTCACAGTTCCTGATGTTTACAGATCCCGTTCTATAGATTTGCTAAGTATCCCTGCAGAAAAGGAGTCTCTGGGTTGGATGTGGTGACATGTATATAAAATACTTTTAACTTTTTGAACTTTGATGTTCAAAATCCAACAACCGTACAAAGCACCACATATAGCTGAGTTGTGGTCATAGCTTGAAAACACATACCACCACATTGAAAGACAGTTTCTAATCCTCTGTTCCTATGTTTCAACCCTTGAAACTCAAATTTTGCACAATGAATATGAGCTCCTGATCTTATAAACTGCCTCATCATGACCGTCACACCTTAATGTCTACCGAACTGCGCATTCTCTGGAGATTAAACTGTAACTTCAGCTGCAAAATAGTCTGAGAGAATACAACTGAAAACCAAGAACAATGTTATATTCTGTTACTGTTTTTCCCTTGTGCTTCCTCAAAGTGTTTTTGTTTTGAAATTATCTGTCCAGATGGCATGCGAAGCAAAGTTTTCACTGTGACTTCGTACATGCAAAAGTTATAAACCAAATCAAATGCTCCTCTGGTTTCTGTGTCTCCTGACAGTGCAATTGCATTTACTCAATTGCAAACCCCTCAAGGTTTTGAATGCCACTATTTAATATTCTCTGAAACGTCTCCATTCCAAACAGAAACAGCACAGCTTCTCTTCCCTTCAAAAGTGAAGCCCTCAGGCAGAGTATTGAATACAAGAGCTTGGATGTCATGTTACAGATGAACAAAATATTGATGAGACTGTAATTGATTGTGTGTATTGATTGGCTGTATTATTGGTCATAATAACAAGAGGGAAATGTGACTCAGCTAGAAAGGGCATTAAAGTGCCACGGAATTTTGAGTTGCTTATCCTCTCTGCACAACTGTGGCTGATCCACCATGGTTTGTCTGCCGGTCTGGCCTTGTTCGCACTGTGAAACCTACTGCACAACTGAAACCTACTGCACAACTTGTGGTTCCCCCAAAACCAAACTGCAAATCTGGATTTCTTTCACCACAATGTATCTACATATCCCACAGATAGTGGAGAGGGTTAAAGGTCCAGAAAGATCCAGAAAGCATGCAGATGTGAAGACAGAATATGGTGAGAGATGGAAGAGGTGAATTGACAATGCAGAAGGAACCTTCAGAGTATGGACAGTGTGATAGTAATGTCCAGATGTAGGGACAGTGTGATGGGAATGGGTCCAGATGTAGGGACAGTGAGATGGGAATGGGTCCAGATGTAGGGACAGTGAGATGGGAATGGGTCCAGATGTTGGGACAGTGAGATGGGAATGGGTCCAGATGTAGGGACAGTGAGATGGGAATGGGTCCAGATGTTGGGACAGTGAGATGGGAATGGGTCCAGATGTAGGGACAGTGTGATGGGAATGGGTCCAGATGTTGGGACAGTGTGATGGGAATGGATCCAGATGTTGGGACAGTGTGATGGGAATGGGTCCAGATGTAGGGACAGTGAGATGGGAATGGGTCCAGATGTAGGGACAGAGAGATGGGAATGGGTCCAGATGTTGGGTCAGTGAGATGGGAATGGATCCAGATGTAGGGACAGTGTGATGGGAATGGGTCCAGATGTTGGGACAGTGTGATAGTAATGTCCAGATGTAGGGACAGTGTGATGGGAATGGATCCAGATGTAGGGACAGTGTGATGGGAATGGGTCCAGATGTTGGGACAGTGTGATAGTAATGTCCAGATGTAGGGACAGTGTGATGGGAATGGATCCAGATGTTGGGACAGTGTGATGGGAATGGGTCCAGATGTAAGGACAGTGAGATGGGAATGGATCCAGATGTAGGGACAGTGAGATGGGAATGGGTCCAGATGTTGGGACAGTGTGATGGGAATGGATCCAGATGTAGGGACAGTGAGATGGGAATGGATCCAGATGTAGGGACAGTGAGATGGGAATGGGTCCAGATGTAGGGACAGTGAGATGGGAATGGATCCAGATGTAGGGACAGTGAGATGGGAATGGGTCCAGATGTAGGGACAGTGAGATGGGAATGGATCCAGATGTAGGGACAGTGAGATGGGAATGGGTCCAGATGTTGGGACAGTGTGATGGGAATGGGTCCAGATGTAGGGACAGTGAGATGGGAATGGATCCAGATGTTGGGACAGTGTGATGGGAATGGGTCCAGATGTAGGGACAGTGAGATGGGAATGGGTCCAGATGTAGGGACCGTGTGATGGGAATAGCTACAGATGTTGGGACAGTGTGATGGGAATGGGTCCAGATGTTGGGACAGTGAGATGGGAATGGGTCCAGATGTAGGGACAGTGTGATGGGAATGGGCCCAGATGTAGGGACAGTGAGCTGGGAATGGGTCCAGATGTAGGGACAATGAGATGGGAATGGGTCCAGATGTAGGGACAGTGTGATGGGAATGGGTCCAGATGTAGGGAAATCGAGATGGGAATGGATCCAGATGTGGACAGAATATGCTGTTTGGTGTCTTACATGTATTTTTTATTATGAAGAAATTTTACTTTGAACCTAAAGAAATCAATTGCTTTGTTCAATAATTGTGTGGGAACTTGGTTTTACTATTGATTCTTTGCTTTGTATTACACGAAGGAGTCAAGGAGACTGGATCGCTTTCTCAATAATCCTGTCATTTCAAGATTGACATTATCAAGACTGGTTTTGCTTTAATTCAAGATTATATTGAACCACCTTAATCTAATTTCCCCAGGCATCAGAAAAGGATTCAAACATATACTTCTGAGAAACTGGCCTCAAACTGAAGTTGCTGGTGTAGTTACTTGACCTTTATACCGCCACTTTAACCACCCGGTTCCCACACTTTAACCAGCCCATTGCTACAACTCAATCACTTCACTCAAACCTTTTTTAACTACTATCTTAGCTCCTAGAGTAGCATATCTCACAACCACAACATATTGGCTTCTGCACCCCACCATCACACCTGGAGACACTCGAGACTAATCGGTAAAACTACCTACTGTAAGAACTTTATGGGTCAAACAGCATATGTGAGATGAAAGGAATTCTTGACATTTCAAGGTCAGTTGGTCTTGATGCAAATGCTGTTTAACAGGTATTTTCACAGGCACTTGAACAGGCAAGGAGGGATTTAGACCAAGTGCAGGCAGATGGGATTCATTCAGATTGACATCATGGTCAGCACAGACATTGCGGGCTGAAGGGCCTGGTCCTGTGTTGTTATGTTTTGTAACTCCAGAACCTGATTGAATGAAAAACAGGGGAGGCGGAATATGTTTTCTCTACTATTGTTTTCTTTAGTGGGGTGTGCGCAAATGACGTGGTGGTTTATGTAGTGCTTAATCAAACCATATATTTACAAAATTATTCAATATTAAGTACACAACCCTTGTCCGATATGAACCTGTAAATTGAGGCATCGTTTTGTTGAGCACCTTCACTCCATCAGCTATGAAAGGTGGCTTTCCTGGCAGTCTCCAATATCTATTACTCTTTTCATTCCCATTACAACATGGCTTCCTCAACTGCCACAGTGAGGATACTCTCAGGTTAGAGGATCAACACCTCATATTCTCTTTGAGATATTCCATCCTGACAGCATGAACATCGACTTCTCCAACTTTTGGTAATTCCCCTTCCTCCACTTCTCACTTTTTTCAGTCCCCTTTCTGGCTCCCTCTTACCCCTTCTCTTCTCCTTAGTTGTCCAATACTTCCCACTGGTGCCCCTCTCCTTCCCTTTTTCTGATGCTCCTCTTTCTACTCCTATCAGATTTCCTCTTATTTAGCCCTTTATCTCTTCCACCTATCACCTCCCGGCTTCTTACTTTGCACCCCAACCCCACCTGCCTACCTCCTCCTTCACCTAGTTCCACCTTTTGCCTGCCTGCTTGAACTCCTGCCCCTCTGGATTTCCAGCATCTGCAGAATCTCATGTGTTTATGTTCGATATTCAGTACGTTCATTTTCAATTGCTTTAATACACCTTTAAAGTGGCTTAATTGTTTCTAAATCTTTTAATTGATTGTATTCAAAATTCTTTGAATGAATTTGATTGTCATGAGTAATCCAAATCATTGTGTTCCTTACCTCATAGTAGACTTGGTCTATTCTGCGAATCGGTTTCTGGAATGCAACTCTGCTTCCAGCTCTTGCAATAACTCTGGGTGAGATGTTACAGCAGATTCATGCCTCATCGTGTTCTCACTCTCACTGCCCTCAATTAATCTATCAGCCAGACAGTCTCAAAGCAACACATTGCCAAGGAAAACAAGGGGACGCAGGTTTAAGGTGAGAGGCAGGACCTTCAAGGGGATGTTGTTTTACACAGATAGTTATTGTAATCTGGAGCATGTCTCCTAAGGAGGTGGTGGAATCAAACAGAATCACTTTGGCTTTGACGAACTTGGGCAGATATTTAAATAGACAAGGCATGGAAAGGTGTGATCTTAATGCAGGCAATGAGATTTGCATAAAGAGGCAAAAATGATGGCATGGATCTGGTGAGCTGAACCACCTATTACTGTGCTATACAACACCGGATCAATGGCTCGGTGCTTCTGACTGTCCTTGACTATCAATCAGATTGTCTAGATCTAGATTGGGTCTAGATCCAGTCCAGATGAAGGGTCTCAACTTCCCTTCTGTAGATGTTGTCTAACCTGCTGATTCTCAGCATCTGCCATCAGCTGATGCCTCAGTCAAATGGGGGTCTGGAGCCACCAGGTAATGCCAACATCTTTAGCTAATGGTAATGGTGGAACACGTTTGTAATCTGTCACAGTCTGTGTGATAATGGTTCTCCAGTTGTGCAGTTGAATATACAGTTCCTGGAGCCGCTGAAATTTACCTATCGATTCAATCATTGTACAGCTGATGCAATCTCACTCTCCCTCCACTTGGTCTTGGATCACCTGAACAATAGTAATGCCTACATCAGGCTGTTCTTTATTGATTACGACTCAGTGTTGAATATAATCATACGCTCAGTTATAATCAACAAGCTCCAAAACCTGGCCCCCTATACAATTGGACCCTTGACTTCCTCACTGGGAGACCACTGTCAGATCAGAAATAACATCACCTCCTCACTGACAATCGACACTGGCACACCTCAAGGATGCGTGCTTAGCCCACTGCTTTACTCTCCCTGCACGCATGATTGTGTGGCTAGGCATAACTCAAATTCCACCTGTAAACTTACTGACGACACAACTGTCGTACAGGAGTGAGATAGATCAGCTGATTGAGTGATGCCACAGCAACAACCTTGCACTAAACGTCAGTAAGACCAAGAAATTGATAATGGACTTCAGGAAGGGGAAGTTGAGGGAACATATGCCAATTCTTATCCAGGGATCGGCAGTGGAAAGGGCTGGCAGTTTCAGGTTCCTGGGGTCAACATCACTGAAGATCAATCCTGCATCCAACACATCGATGCAGTTACAAAGAAGACATGACAGCAGCTATATTTTGTTTGCAGTTTCAGAAAACTTGGTATGTCATGAAAGACTCTCACAAATTTCTACAGCTGTACTGCAGAGAGCATTGTAACTGGTTGCATCATCACCATCTGGTATAGAAGGGCCACTGTACAGGATTAGAAAAAGCTGCAGAAAGTTGTAAACTCAGCCAGCTCCATTAAAGGGATTGGATTCCCCAGCATCGAGGACAACTTCAAAAGACGATGCCTCAAGAAGGCAGTAGCCATCGTTAAGGACCCATCACCCAGTACATGCCCTCTTTTCATTGTTACCATCAGGGAGGTGGTACAGGAGCCTGAAGAACATACTCAATGATTCAGAAACAGCTTCCTCCCCTCTGCCATCCGATATCTGAATGGACAATGAACCATGAACATCACCTCACTACTTTCCTTTTTGCTCTGTTTTTGGACTACTTACTTAATTTAATCTTACATATATATAAAACAAATATATATATACACAAATATATAGATACACACACACACACATATATATACACACATATATATAAAATTGTGATACATAGTTTTTAAATTGTTATGTGCTGCAATATACTGCTGCCACAAAGACAACAAACATGACAACATATATCAGTGACATTAAACCTGATTCTGATTCCAGGAATCTTGCTGGCTGGCACTTTCTCTGTGGAATTTGCACATTCTTCCTGACCACATGGGTTTCTCCCGAGAGCTCTAGTTTCCTCCCATATCCCAAAGGTGTGCAGATCAGGAGATTTATCAGCCACTGTAAAATGCCCCTTGTGTGTTGGTAAAAGATAGAATTGGTGGGTATCTTGAGATTATCTAAAGAGATCACCTGGGCAATACAAACACCTATGTCAGGATGATGTTCATCGACTATAGCTCAGCATTTAATACCATCATTCCCACAATCCTGATTGAGAAGTTGCAGAACCTGGGCCTCTGTACCTCCCTCTGCAATTGGATCCTCGACATCATAACTGGAAGACCACAATCCATGCGGACTGGTGATAACATCTCCTCGCTGATGATCAACACTGGTGCACCTCAGGGGTGTGTGCTTAGCCCACTACTCTACTGTCTGTATACACATGACTGTGTGGCCAGGCATAGCTCAAATATCACCTATAAATTTGCTGATGATACAACCATTGTTGGTAGAATCTCAGGTGGTGATGAGAGGGCATACAGGAGTGAGATATGCCAACTAGTGGAGTGGTGTCGCAGCAACAACCTGGCACTCAACATCAGTAAGATGAAAGAGCTGATTGTGGACTTCAGGAAGGGTAAGATGAAGGAACACATGCCAATCCTCATAGAGGGATCAGAAGTGGAGAGAGTGAGCAGCTTCAAGTTCCTGGGTGTCAAGATCTCTGAGGATCTAACCTGGTCCCAACATATTGATACAGTTATAAAGAAGGCAAGACAACAGCTATACTTCATTAGGAGTTTGAAGAGATTTGGCATGTCAACAAATACACTCAAAGACTTCTATAGATGTACCATGGAGAGCATTCTGACAGGCTGCATCACTGTCTGGTATGGAGGGGCTACTGCACAGGACCGAAAGAAGCTGCAGAGGGTTGTAAATCTAGTCAGCTCCATCTTGGGCACTAGCCTACAAATTACCCAGGACATCTTTAGGGAGTGGTGTCTCAGAAAGGCAGCGTCCATTATTGAAGGCCTCCAGCACCCAGGGCATGCCCTTTCCTCACTGTTACCATCAGGTAGGAGGTACAGAAGCCTGAAGGCACACACTCAGCAATTCAGGAACAGCCTTCTGCCATCTGATTCCTAAATGGGGATTGAACCCTTGGACACTACCTCACTTTTTCTTAATATACAGTATTTCTGTTTGTTGCACATTTTTAATCTACTCAATATACATATACTGCAATTGATTTACTTGGTAGTATTAGTTTTTAAAATTTTATTTATTTTTTTTCTCTTCTATATTATGTATCGCATTAAACTGCTGGTGCTAAGTTAACAAATTTCACGTCACATGCCGGTGATAATAATTCTGATTCTGATTCTGAGAATAAGTAAAATCTAGTAGGGAAAAGTTATATGATGGGCTGAATGGCCTGTTTATCTTACGGAAACATGGTGAGGAACCAGCAAGTGATGGATATCCTGTTCTGTTGCTGCTTTTGTCCTTTCCTCCGTGGTTTGAGGTGCAGGTGGGATGGCACACCCACAACGCGATGTTTGTCAAAGGCAGTGATCGTTCAGGTCTGTGTAAAACGTGCCAAGCAGGCCTGTTGTTCTGCCCAGCATGATGCCAAGCACCTTGAGAGCTTGAACGTGACCATTTCACAATGTGCATCATTCCCTGGCAATACTGGAGACGAGATTAATCTACAGAATGTTTTGCCCGCGAAGCAGAGCATCATAAATAATGCATATTATATTCGACGTTGTTGCTGGGAATGACTGTGTTGTGTTCAAGGAAGGCTGCACAACTGTGTCTTAGTAATGAGATCCTGGTAAGTAGATATTGGCAACAAATAAGCAGGCTGGACATTCTCCGTGTCAGAAATGGAGTGTAATTAAACAGGTCGCCACATATTGCTGTCAGGATATAGCAGCTTGCCAGACATGGCATTTGTCCAGGGTAGTAATTGCTGCCTCGCACTCCCAAGATTTCAATAGTCCTGTCAGAGAGAATGAAATTCTGCTCCCCATGGAGCAGCCCCACCATATACAGTAAGTGAGGGAGAGGAGGGAGACAGGGACAGTGTCTAAAAGAGAGACAGGAAGAGAGAGTTGGACAGAAATTTAAATATTTAGAGACTAACAGACACACACCCACAAGCGACTGCAAGTGCTGGAATCTGGAGCAACATTTCAAAATGTGGGGGAGGACAAGTCCAGATGAAGGGTTTAAACTCAAATATCAACTGTCCAGTTCTGTACATGGATGTTGTCTGACCCATTGACTTCGTCCAGCGCTTTTTGTTTGTTTGAAAGAGACAAAGGGAAGGAGAGAGACAGACAGAGAAATAAAGGGAGGGAGAGAGAGCGAGGGGGGGAAATGAGAGAGGGAGAGAGAGAGGGAGTGAGAGAGGGAGAGAGAGAGAGGGAGCGAAAGAGGAAGAGAGGGAGTGAGAGGAGAGGGAGAGAGAGACAAAGAAAGAGACACAGGCAAAGACAAAGGGAAGGAGAGAGACAGACAGAAATAAAGGGAGAGAGAGAGAGAGAGAGAGAGAGAGGGAGCAAGAGAGGGAGAGAGAGGGAGAGAGTGAGAGAGGGAGTGAGAGAGGGAGAGAGAGAGACAAAGAAAGAGACACAGTCAAAGACAAAGGGAGAAGGAGACAGAAATATAAAGAGAGCAACAGAGAGAGACTGACGCTAAGAGGGTCATAACGAAGCACTGGAAGAAAGGGAGAGTCACTTAGACAAGAAAATACAGAGAAAGAGAGAAAGAGAGAAATAGGCAGTGAAAGACAAGAAAGACAGAAAATGTGACAGATGTACAGACAAAAAGTATCCGCCTGTACAAGATTAAAGACTATGATGGCTTTTTCTTTCTGGTGAGGTAACCGTTGTCAAAATCTAAAGATTTGATCTTATGAAGTGGACACAAGGATCTACCTGAATGGCTAACCAATGCTTCCATTTCCCACATTACATGAACATTCTAAAGCTGCTATGGCAAGTGAGGACCTTATATTTCAGGCAAATAAATTAATTTAAAGTTAAAAAGATTGATTATCAGTAGCTATAACATGTGAAATAGTAGGCCATTCAGCCCTTCATTCCTGTGCTATTTGGTCTTCATTTCTACATCACTTTCCTGCACTAACTCCTGTTCCATTTGTCTCCTCAATCAAGATAATGATTCATCCATTTCCATCCAGAAGATACTCAGTGGCCAAGCCTCCATAGATGTTTCAGCTAGAGAATCACAAAGATTTCTTCACCCTCTCAGTGAAGACCTTTCTCGTCATGTCTGTCCTGAATGGACAACCACTTAATTTGATGTTGTGGTCCCAGGTTCAGACACTTCAGTGAAAGGAAGCATGAACTCTATATCTTCCCTGTCAAACACTGTAAAAGACCTGGAAGAGCTCCCAGCCAAAGCAAAAAAGTTTATTCCCTGCCTGTTTACAGACGTAATCCTGTTTGTTTTACTGATATCAGCAGGAAGAAAATCTGCCATTTTACATAATTCTATGTATGACATAGAAGGAGGCAATTTGGCCCACAAACATTATATTGGTTCAGCAAGCACGCGATTAATTTTCCCGATAGCCTTTTTCACCACTGTCCCATCAATGACTCATTCAGGCACTAGAGGCAACTTATAGTGTCCAGTTAACCTAATGGCCCTGTACTCCTTCCTTGAAGGGTTTTGTCCCAGAACACCAATGATTTCGTCCTCTGACCCCACCCCACCCCGACCATGGATGCTGCTCAGCAGACTGTCGCTCCAGACTCCAGCACCTGCAGTCCGTCTTGTCTCGATACATCACTGGGATGTGGGTGGAAGCTGAGCACTTGGGAGCAAACCGTGCAGCCACAGGACGGAACACAGACGGCACCGGAAATCAGGACCAAACCCGTTTACTAGAGGTGTGAGGCAGCTAGTGTACCGTCTTCCAATACCTCCCACTCTGATTTGCCCTTTGGAAGAGTGCAAAAATTCATTCCATTCAGGGCCAATTGGGGATAAGCGATTAATTACCTGTCATCCTGTAAGTGAAAGATGGGAGCGCACTCTTGTAACTCAGAGGAGGGCTAATCCCGCAGAGCAAATTCTGTTATTCAACGTCATGCAGCAAAATGTCAGCAATTTCCAAAAAAAATCTTTGAACTAAAAGTTGCTCTACGAGGAAAATAGGATTTTAATCTTTGCTACCACAACCAGTTTCCTCGACAATCACATGGGATACGCTAAGGCCGTATACCTTGGCTTCAGACATCAAAGGTAATTAAGAAAGGATTATTTGTAAATGATTACAACAGGCTGCAGATACCATTAAGCACACAGAGGAATACTCCATAACTGGCATCTGGGACAAAATATCAACGGTACTGCAATTTGCTGGGGCCACTTGGGTGGAGCATTGTGGATGAATGCGTTCATTCGGTTCTTGAACAAGCCTGCACAACACCAATCAGTCCTCAGTACAGCAACACCATGAGCAACCCTGATCACTTCACACCACAGTAGACTTTATTTCAGACCATAACATATGGAGCACAATTAGGCCACTCGGCCCATCGAGTCTCCTCTTTATTTTGTTCTCATTATTCTCTTTCATGTAAAGACTGTGTATAATATATAGTATGTTTGTGTTGTGTTTTTCTTTTGAATGCAGCTTTTCTGATGATGCCATGGAAAGTCAGATATTCATTGCACCTGTGAGGGGTATTCATAGGGTCAATGCATTTATTTATGAAGGCGAATGTGCCAAAAGCTCTCTTCACAACCCTATCTACCTGTGATGCTACTTTCAAGGAATTATTGGATCTCTATATCCAGATCCCTCTGATCTAGTTTGTCACATTATCATCCAGATTATCGATATAGATGACAAACAATGGACTCTGCTGATCTCTGTGGCACCCCAGAAGTCACAGACCTCCTGTCAGAGAGGCAACCATTTATAGCCACTTACAAACAACAGAAAATTTGCAGATGCTTGAAATCCAACAAAATACAAAATGTTGGAGGAACTCAGCAGGCCAGGCAGCAACTACGGAAAAAAATATAGTCAATGTTTCGGGTCGAGACTGTTCATCAGGCCTGGAGAAAAAAAGATGAGGAGTCCGAGTTAGAAGGTGGGAGGAGGGAAAGAAGAAACATAAGGTGATAGGTGAAACCAATGTGGGAGATAGGGGTACAGTTAAGTAAAGAGCTAGATAGTTCATTGGTGAAAGAGATACAGGGCTGGAGAAGGGGCAGTCTGATATGAGAGGACCAAAGGCCATGGAAGAAAGAAAAGGGGGAAGAGTACCAGAGGGTGGTGATGGGCAGGTAAGGTGAAAGAGGGAAAAGGGAATGGGAATGGTGGGGGGGGACATTACCAGAAGTTCGAGAAATCGCTGTTCATTCCATCATGATGGGGGCTACCTAGATGAAATATAAGGTGTTTCTCCTCCAACCTGAGTGTGGCCTCATTGGGATAATAGAGGAGGCCATGGACTGACATGTTGGAATGGGAATGGGAAGAGGAATTAAAAAGGTGGCCACCAGGAAATCTGTTTTTTTGGGTGGACAGAGTGTAGGTGCTCGGTGAAGCGGTCTCCCAGTCTACTTCGGGTCTCACTGATATACAGGAGGCCACACTGGGAGCACCGCATAGAGTAGGTGATCTCCAACAACTTGCAAGTGGCCACTGATTCTAATTCCACATCCCATTCCCATTCCGACATGTCAGTCCACGGTCTCCTCTACTGTTGCAATGAGGCCACACTCAGGTTGGAGAAGCAGCATCTTATATTCTGTCTGGGTAGCCTCTAACCTGATGGCATGAACATCGATTTCTCAAACTTCCAAGAGTGCCCCTCCACTTCATCAATCCCCATTCCCATTTCCCTCTCTCACCTTACCTGCCCATCACCTCTATCTGGTGTTCCTCCCCTTTCTTCCATGTCCTTCTGCCCTCTCCTATCAGATTCCCCCTTCTCCAGCCCTTTATCTTTTTCAATAATTAACTTCCCAGCTCTTTACTTCACCCCCTCTCCCCTCCTGGTTTCACCTATCACCTACCACCTTGTGTTTCTTCCTACCCCTCCCCACCTTCTTACTCTGACTTCTCATCATTATTCTCCAATCCTGATGAAGGATCTCAGCCTGAAACACTGACTGTTGACTCTTTTCTGTAGACCCTGCCTGGCCTGCTGAGGTCTTCCAGCGTTCTGTGTGTGTTTTCTAAAGCCACACTCTGGCTTCTTCCACAGCCAGTGTCTAATCCAAATTCCTTCTTCATCGTGAATGCCAAGCAACTGAACCTTCTTGACTAATATTTCATATGGGGCCTTGTCAAAGGCCTTCCTAAAGTCCATGTAGACAACATCTGCTGCCTCGCCTTCATCAACTTTCCTGACATTTTTTGTGAAAAGCTCTATAAGATTAATTAGATATGACTTAACACGCATAAGGCCATGTTGATTATCACTAATCTGTCTCTGTATATCCAAATATTTATATATCCAGTTCCTAGAATACCTTCCAGTAATTTTACCACTACCGATGTTAGGTTCACTGGCCAATAATTTTTCGGCTTATTCTTAGAGCTTTTCTTAAGCAATGGAACAAAATTTGCTATCCTTCAATCTTTCAGCACCTCAGCCATGGTTAAGGAATTCTTAAATATCCCTGCTAGGGCTGTGGCAATTTCTTCACTAGCTTTCATAGGGTCTAAAGTCAGGCCCCAATTTGCCTCAGGACAGCAAGCACCTCCTCCTCTAGAATCTGTATGAAATCCATGACCTCTCTGCTAAATTACCTCACTCTATAGACTCTGTGTCCATCTATCAAGTTAATTCAGAAGCAAAAATATCTACTTAAGATCTCCCCCATCTCTTTTGGCTCCATGCGTAAATTACAACTCTGGTTTTCTAGAGGGTCAATTTTGTCCCTTGTAATCCTTTTGCTGTTAACATATCTGTAGAATCCCTTAGAATTCTCCTTCTCCTTGTCTGCTGGAGTGACCTCAAGTCTTCTTTTAGCTCTCCTGATTTCCTTTGTAAGTGTCCTCTTGCATTTCTTATACTCAAGTATCAAGTATGCCTATACTTGCTACTTTTTTTACTTAACCTTTTTTTACTTAACCTTTTTTTACTTAACCAGGGCCTCAATATCTCTTGAAAACCAAGGCTCCCTAAACCTATTATACTTGCCTTTTATTCTGACAGGAGCAGACAAACTCTGTACTCTAAAGATTTCACTTTTGAAGGTCTCCCACTTACCAAGTACATATTTAACAGAAAACAGCCTGTTCCAATCTACACTTGCCAGATCCTTTCTGATACCAACAAAATTGGGCATTCTCCAATTTAGAGTCTCAGCCCAAGGGCTGGACCTATTCTTTTCCACAATTACCTTACAACTAATGGTATTATGCTCACTGCATGCAAAGTGTTTCCCACACACCAGCTTCTGTCACCTGCCCAGTCTGATTTCCTAATAATAGATCTTGTATCACACTCTCTAGTTGTGACCTCTACATACTGATTAAAAAATCTTTCCTGAACACATTTGACAAACTCTTTCCTATCCAGTACTTTTACAGTATGGGGGGCCTAGTCAATCTGTCAAAAATTAAAATCACCTACTATCACAATCTTCTTTTCTTGCAACCTTCTGCAATACTTCAACCAATTTGCTCTTCTAAATCCTGCGGACAATACTAAATCATATTAATATGATTATACATTTCTTATTCCTCAGTTTAATCCAGAAAGCCTCGCTAGATGAACTCTCCAGTCTGCCCTGACTGTTGTGACACCTATCTCCCTATAATTCCTCCCACTCTCTCACATCCAAAACAATGAATTATCAGGATTTTGAGCTGCCAGTCCTGCCCCTCTTGCAAGCAAGTCTCACTAATGGCTACAATGACATAATTCCAGGTGTTGATCCCTGCCCTGAGCTCATCTGCCTTTCCGACAATACTCCTTGCAAAAGAATACACACAACATTAATCCCACCATGCTCAACCTTTCGATTCAGGCTTAACAACATCTTTCTCCACAACCACTCTAATATCTGCTCTAACACACTGGTTCCCATCTCCCTCCAACTCTAGTTTAAACTCACCCGCCTCCCCTTGCAGCCTGAGCAAACCAAGCCAGATTAGTGCGAGGTGGTTCATTTTGGTAGGTCAAATATGATGGCAGATTATAGTATTAATGGTAAGACCCTCGGCAGTGTGGAGGATCAGAGGGACCTTGGGGATCTCCTCTAGAATTCAGTCTGGATGAAGAATCTCAACTGGAAATGGCACCTGTCCAGTTTTCTCCACAGTTCCTGCCTGATCCATCGAGCTCCTCTAGGACTTTGTGTTTTCAAAGTTTCAAAGGTGCATTTAATGACAGAGAAGTGTATACGATATACATCCTGAAATGCTTTTTCTTCACAAACATCCACGAAAACAGAGGAGTGCCCCCAAAGAATGGACGACAGTTAAATGTTAGAACCCCAAAGCACCCCCCCAGCTCCCCTCCCTCCCGTACGCAGGCGGCTGCAAGCAACTATCCTCCCCTCTCCCCACTGGCAAAAAAAGTATCAGCACCCACCACCTAATAAGGGAGAAAGAGGTGTCTCCATTTCACAGCGAGAGGGGAGACATAACAAACAACTCGTTGGCTTATGATATTAAAAGTCTGTTGCATCATTTTTTCTGAGTTCTGTGCCCAAAGACCTCAGGTCTCTGGGCACACAGCCAGAGATCTCCCATCTCCAACAACACACTGATCTCCTGCAGAGGCACCAACCTCCAATCCCCCGTCTCAGAGCCACGGGATCCCGGGCCTCCAAAGGCGATCAGAGCTCTTAGGCCAAGCACTTGGCGTGACAAGGGTCTTCAGAAGAACCCTGAAAGGGAAAAAAGAGACATTAAAGATAGAAATAGAGCTGTTTCCGAAGGTGCAAGCAAAGGAGGCGCTGTGAGGCGCCATTAACCCATCTCAGTTCCACTTTCAACCTTGCTTGCAACCATGCTCCATCATTCAAGACCCACAGGATCTTACATGTGTTAGTAAGATCTCTCCTCATTTTTATAAACTCCAAAGAATACCGATCTAATTTATTCAGCTGTTCATGATGGGAGGACCCTCTAATCCCATATGAAATTCATCTGGGTTGTCTTCAAAGGCAAGTGACCCCTTATTAAATTTCAAAGTCCAAAGTAAGATTTATTATCAGAGTACAAACACGTCACCACGTGCAACCCTGAGATTTTTTTTCTGCTGGCATACTTAGCAAATCTACAAAACAGTAACAGTAAACAGGATCCATAAACTGGAAACAAACTGTGCAAATGCAGACGAGAAATAAATAAGTAGCAATAAATAATGACTCCAAATCTGTGGTGGTTATTTCAGGTTAGGCACACCTGTGCCCTGTACAATTGCAACAATAATTCCCTATTTCTGAACCCAATCTCAATAAAAGCATAAAGGACTGCTTTTATCCTTGAGTTACTGTCTAATAGGCTCCTGAATGGACCTCTCATATAGTAAATTATCAACACTTGATCTCCAAATCTACCTCACCATGGCCCTTGCAATTTCCACTGCACGTTTTCTGTAGCTGTGGCATTATATTCTGTCACACACACACACACACACACACACACACACACACACACACACACACACACACACACACACACACACACACACACACACACACACACACACACACACACACACACACACACACACACACACACCTCAGCAGGTCAGGCAGCATCTATAGAGAGGAATAAACAGTCAGCATGTCAGGCTGAGACCCTTCATCAGGACCTGAAAGGTGATTGGTGAAACCTGGTGATAGGTGGAACAGGTAAAGGGCTGAAGAAGACTGAATCTGATTGGAGATGAGAGTGGACTTTAAAAAAAAATTGGATAGGTATATGGACAGGAAAGGAATGGAGGGTTATGGGCTGAGTGTAGGTCGGTCGGACTAGGTGAGAGTAAGCGTCTGGCATGGACTAGAAGGGCCGAGATGGCCTGTTTCGGTGCTGTAATTGTTATATGGTTATAAGAGAAAGATGCTGCATTTTGTGTTTCCTTTTTGCTACCTTGATATATGGTATGATTTGCCTGGATGGCACGCAAACAAAAATGTTTTATTCTGTCTCAATACATGTGACATTAATAAATAAGGTCCAATTTAATTTGCTCTCCTAAATCTTTGCTGTAACCTGCCTGCTTTGTTTTTGTGGATCATACTCAAAACTACCTAGATCCCTCTGCACTTGACTGAAAGTAGTTTGCATTTAGATTCCTATTGGGGAAAGAAATGAAATAATGCTAAATCTGTGGGATATTAAAGACTGGTTGCTAAAAAGCTGAAGTGACAGAGAATGCTAGGAATTTCTGGCCATACCCCTGGAGAGAGTAAAACTGAATTGATATTGCACATTTGTGACATTACGTCAGAACTGGGCCACTAATAGCAAAAAATCAAGTCCTTCGCAAGCAAAGCTCTTGCCACTATTGAGCACACTTACAAGGAGTACTGCCACAAGAAAGTCAAGGATAACCACCATCCAGGTCATGCTCGCTTCTCACTGCTGCCATCATGAAGGAGGTACAGAAGCCTTATCTCCTACACCACCAAGTTCTGTAACAGTTATTACCCTCAACTATCAGGCTCCTGAACCAGCACAAATAACTTCACCCATCTCAACAATGGAATGACTCCACAACCAGTAGGCTCACTGTCAAGGACTCATGTTCTCAGTATTATTTATTTTTTATTGTCTCCTTTTGCATATTTGTAGTTTGTCAGTCTTTGATATGTATAGCATTTTTTAAAATTGTATTGTATTTCTTTATTTTCCTGTTAATCCCTGTGAGAAAATGAATCTCAATGTAGTGTATCGTGACATATATGTATTTTGTTAGTAAATTTACTTTGAACTCTGAACTTTACTTTGAACTCTGAACTTTACTTTGAACTCTGAACTTTGAAGAGGCAGCATGCGCAAACCTTGTAGCGGGCAGGCTGCAGGATGGGACATATGCTAATGTTTGGCTCCCATTGTTCATCAATTAATGCAACGAGGGAGACTGAAGCATCGAAGTGAGTGCAGAGGGTGAGCGCTGGCTGCTTGTCTTTTGACCAGAGAGGGGAGAGATTGCTGCTGCGCCCAGAGAGCATCGCCCAGGTTTTTTTCTGCATGTTGGATGTGGACTTTGGACTATGGACTCCATTTTCCAGTTTTAATATTCTGTGCTTTGTTTTGCCTGATCTTCTTAGTTCTTTCTGTGTGTGGAGGGGGATTTGAGGTTGATGTATCTGTTCCATTCTTGTTCGTTTTTTGTTGGGTGTTGATGCGCTTGATCTGTTTTGTAATTTTTTTGTGCGGAAGGAGGGATTTGGGGTTGATGTGCCTGTTCAGTTTTTGTTCGGTTGTCCTTTTGCAAAGTGGAGGGATTGGGGGTGTTGACAACCGTGCTACCTTTCTTTTCTTTCTTGGTTTCATGGCTACCCGGAGAATTGAAGAATTCCAGAGTTGCGTACTTTGATATTAAAGGAACATTGAACCTTTGAAATGGAAAGGCTGGTTATCTGAAATTGTTGAATTTTTTTGTTAAGTGTTCTAATGTGCCTGGTTGGTAAATGTGATGCCTTAACTAGTAAAGTTGCAGACTAAATGTGGAAAAGTGGGAATAAATGATGGAATTAATGACTTTCATTGTGTTGTAAACTCCTACAGCATGTGAATTGTGTCTCTTTTTTAAGCATTGGGGCCTTTCACCAGATTATAAGATATAGAGAAAGCCAGTGAAAAATTCTCCTCATCATGCAAACATGTGTTTAATTTCAGTAAAATGATTAACTTTATTAAGCTTTGAAGAAAATAAGTTGGCCATGGGTAACATCATTACAATTAATTATGTATGATATGCAAATAACAGCATGTAAAATTTATACCCACAGAAGAGCCGCCATCCTACGGATAAATAATGTAAGGAGCTTGGGAATACTTTGCCCTCATTCTGGTGGGGAAAGACCCAGAGAAGCAAGTGGGCCGAATACCTGCAGAGAATACTGGCCTATGGGGGCAGCCCGTTAGAAGCAAGTATTGTGGCACATTCAGCCAGGACAGCTATGAATATTGTATTTGATCATTGCTAGATTTGTAGTTTATTTTTAAATATCACCATATTTTAAAATCCCTCTGCATCTCTGCCTCCCTCAAATCTGCAGTCTCCTCCAGGTTAACACGTTTCAGAGTAAAGATTTGTCTGTTTATGTCAAGAGAAAAAGGTTAAGGGAAATTAGGAATACACCCTCACTCCTGCATCTTGTTCTGCTCCAGTTCCGGCCTTCCACAATCTCCTAAAGTCAATCAGTCCAGCATTGATTAATATCTCTCGTAGGAGGTCAGAGAGAGGGGGCAATGTAGAAGTGCAGAGAGGACATTTTAGGGAGCAGACAGACAGAGGCATTGGTGATCTATCTCTGCAATTAAATTCAGGGATACATCACAATGAGAGATAGTAACCTGTCTCAGGAACAGTAACCTGGCAGAAAGGCTGCATTTCAGATCATTCTTTATTTATTCTATTTTTACTTACTTCATAAAACTATTTGTGCTTAGGAAGCAAGCGAATGGTGGGGGTGGGTGTAGGGAGAGGAGGGCCTGTATAATGGCGAGCGTTCCCGGAAAGGAACACCAACAACTGCGCACTGAGAATGTCACCTGAACTGGTAATTGCCAAGCTCGGCAAACACTCCTCCAGCATTTTGTGTGCGTTGCTTTGCTTGTTTTTTTTTATTCTAGTACATTTCTTTGTTCTTCTGTGAATGCCTGCAAGAAAATTAATCCCAGGGTAGTATTATTAATCTTGCTTTGAATTTTCAGCTGTGAACATATCTTTGTAAACTTCTATCAGATCTCTGCTCAGCTTCCAAAGCTCCAAAGAAAACAACCCAAGTTTGTTCACCCTTTCCTTATGGGCCATAGCATCTAATCCAGGAAGCAGCCTGGTAAACCACTTCTGCATCCTTTCCAAAGCCTCAGCATACTTCCTGTAAGGGGCCACAACACTCCATATGCAGCCTAACCAAAGTTATGGATAGCTGGAACATGACTTCCTTTCTCTTCTACTCGATGACTCATTGTTAAACTGTGAATTATTCAGTTTGCAAACACAGAATGGTGCCGCTGTGATGAATGACAGACTGTGGCTTAATTGGAAGCTGGTGGAGTAAAAAATAGACTTTAGAAGACTGGGAAAGGTCATGCATGGGATTAAGACGTTGATACAGGCATCATCTATTCTGTAATATTAATGGCAATGATTCAAGGCTGTAGCCAATGACAGGCAGGGCTCTAGCTCTTCAGATAGTGAAGCATAATGATGTCATTGTCATCATGACCCAACAAGGGCTGGACAGTTGTGGTTGGGAATGAGCTGATGCAGGAACGCAATGGGTCAGGGGCAAAGGTATGGTTGATATTTCTGATCAGGACTTGGCACCAGGAATGAGGGTATAGAAAGGAGATGATCAATGTAAAGACGTTCTTCACAGTAATGCAGTGGGTGGTGCTGCTGCCATATACTTCCAGGAAACCAGGTTAGGTTCAAGTTTCAAAGTACATTTAATACCAGAGTACAGATTATATACAGTGTACACCCTGAAATCCGTCCTCTTCACCGAGACTTCCACGAAACAAAGAAACCCCATAGAGCTTGACTCCATCATCTTCACGATCCGTCCATTCCAGATTACAAATAATCTCTGGGTCAAAACATTTTACTTTAGTCGCAGTCTAATCCTCTTACTGGCTTTAGACATCTCTGTGATGCAGAGAAAAACACTCTCATTATCTATCCCATCAATGCCCTTCATAGTCTTCAATATCTGTTAGGTTATTGCTTAGCTACCTCCATTGTGAGGAGACATTGCCGGGGATGGATTGGTTTTGTTATGAGGAGAAGCTCTGATTTCCTCAGAGCTGAGGAGATTAAGAGAGGACATGATGGACATGGATAGATACACTGCAGAGATCAGTTCTCCCCATCAGGGATGGAGAGATTAGAGGATAGATCTGGTGTAAAGGCTTAAGACATTTAGACAGGATTTGGGGAGGGACTTTACCACCCAGGGAGTGGTGTTGCCCTGGAATACACTCTCCTTGAGGATAGAGTCAGAGTCACAGCAATACGGCACAGATAAAGGCCCTTCAGCCCAACGAGTACGTACCAACCAGGTGCCTACCCAGCTGGTCCCAATTTGCCACCATGCTCTTTTCTCATTGCTGCCATCGGGAAGGACGTACAGGAGCCTCAGGACATGCACCGCTAGATTTAGGAACAGTTATTACCCCTCCTGAACCAGGGGGATAATGTTACTCAGCTTCACTTGCCCCATCGCTGAAATGTCTCACAACCTACGGACTCACTTTCAAGGGCTCTTCATCTCATGTTCTCGATACTTTGTGAATTTTCTTTTCTTTTGTATTTGCTGTTTCTTGCACATTTTTTGCTTGGCCATCTTGTTGGGAGCGGTCTTTCACGGATTCTGTTCTGGTTTCTTAGATTTACCCTGTTTGCCTGCAAGAAAACGAATCTCAGGGTAACACATACGTACTTTGATAATAGATTTCTTTTGAACTTTGAATGTCCCTCTAAGCTCCATCTCTCTACATACCTATCCAGGTGTCTCTAAAAGAGTAGTATTGTACTTAACCACTTCCTCTGGCAATTCCATTGCAGAGCAACTCAGTAGTAGGACAGGTTTAAAATGTGTCTAGATAAGCACTTCACTCAGCTATGTATAGTGGACTGCGGACTATGATCTGGAAGATGGGATTAAGACGGATGGGTTCCCATTGCTCAATGTGGGCTGAATGGCCCGGTTCCCTACTCCATGATTCAAAACACCCAGCCTATCCTGTCATGTAGACAGCTAGGATCAATATCCATGGCTGACCTTAACCAACGGAGAGCCCCTCTCTATTCTATATCCTGTATATGGTGACGTATACATTTCTTGATAATGATTTTACTTTGAACTTTGAAAATTGACTAGGGCTGTTAGGGTGCTTCTGATCAGGTGTGGGTGAGATAAAAGTACAAACCATCTGTCTTCAATGTATTATCTTTCAGGAGACTTTTAATGCTGTAAATCAGTGGGTTGCTTTGCTATGTCTCCCCTCTTGCTGTGAAAGACAGCACCTTTTTCCCTTTATTAGGCAAAGAGAGAGAGTCTGTGCACGTCAAATTGTCAGGGGCTTAGGGATTCTAACGTTTGAACTGTCTCTAATTCTTTGGGGCACTCTTCTGTTTGCATGGATGTTTGCAAAAAACAAGAATTTCAGGATGTATATTGCATAGATTTCTCTGATATTAAAGGGAACTATTGAAATATCAGATTCTTTCTTCTCCTGCCCTTGACCTTCCCCCCTCCATCTGATTTCACTTATTACCTTGCAGCTAGCCTCTTACCCCACCCCCAACTTTTTATTCTGGCATCTTCCCACTTCCTTCTCAGTCCTGAAGAAGGGTCTCAGTCTGAAACATTGACTGTTTACTCTTTTCCATGGATGCTGCCTGGTCTGCTGAGCTCCTCCAGCATTTTGTGTGTGTGTTGCTTTGGATCTCCAGTATCTGCAGACTTTCTTTGTCATCCCTGTGTAAAGCAAGGGATGTTGCTTTGGATCATTTCAAAATCTCTGCCTGAAGGGAAAGAGGTTGAACTTGAGAAACTCAAACTGCTTGTGCTTGACCCAAATTGTAGTTCACAGTAATTATCATTAAACCAAATCTCCCTTTGACCTCAGGAACTTGTGTTAAATGGGTCACAAATGATGATATGTGATCCACAGCTACCGTGTGGATGAGTTCCAGCAGCCTTGGGATAAACAAAAACTGTGTGGTCGAATGGACTCCTGTGGTTACAAGTACACAATTACTGCAAAGTGATGATGCACAGTTAGAGGGGCCTTGCAAGACTGTCCCAGGCATAGGTTACTAAATACAACTTTGTTTATCCATGAAGGGATATATTGCACTAGAGGGTTGACTCCAGGGTTAAAGGGTTGTCTTATGAGGAGTGGGAGAATGTTTCAGGCTCTTCATCGGGTCTGGAAAGGAAGAGGCAAAACCAGAATAAGAAGGTGGGGGAGAGGAAGGAGTACAAGCTGGCAAGTGATAGGTGAAGCAAGGTGAGGGGAAAGGTAGGTGGGTGGGGGGGAATGAAGTAAGAAACTGGAAGATGATTGGTGGAAAAGAGAAAAGGTTGAAGAAGATGGAATCTGATAGGAGAGGTCAGTGGATCATGGGAGAAAGGGAAGAGGGAGGGGAGCCAGTGGCAGATAATTAGTAGATAAGGGGAAGAGAAGGGGTAACGGGGAGCCAGAATGGAGCATGGAAAAAGAGAGAAGGGGGAGCAAGAAGGAGAGATAAAGCACAGTAACGCAATGAGCCTGCACCACCCAATCACACGCATGTGACCTACTAATCGATATATTTTTTGGAATCACAGATTAAGATGGGAAAATTGAAGGTCAAAACAGCCATGATCTTACTGGGTGGTGGAGACAGAAGCTTAAGGAATCACTTGACTCTCTCTCTCTCTCAATCTCTGTTATTCACGCTCCTGTTTCTCTTTTCCCTTGCATGGTGTACACCCAGTAACCAGTTTATTAGGTACGCCTGTACACCTCCCCATTAATGCAAATACCTAATTAGCCATTCCTGTGGCATATAATATATAAAAGCATGCAGACTTGGTCAAGAGGGTCAGGCCATACCTCAAAATGCACAGGAAATGTGATCTAAGTGACTTTGACCAGAGATTGATTGTTAGTGTCAGATCGGGTGGTTTGAGTATCTCAGAAATGGCTGATCTCCTGGGATTTTCATGCACAGCAGTCCCTAGAGTTTACTGAGAATGGTGCAAAAAACAAAAAAACATCCAGTGAGTGGTAGTTCTGTGGTGAAAATGCCTTGCTTATGAGAGAGGTCAGAGGAGAATGGCCTGACTGGTTCAAGCTGACGACAGTAGTTCAAACAACCATGTGCTACAACAGTGCTATGCAGAGAGCATCTCTGAATTGTGATATATACATATTCTGGTCATAAAATGAACTTTGAACATTGAACCCAGTGAAAGATATTTAAAACACAATTTCATTAGATTGAAATAATTAAAAAAAATAAGATTTTATTTTTAGTTTAAAAAGCTAACAGCACCATACAATGATCACGGAAATAAAATAAATAAACTTGTTTACATGTTAACACATAAGATTCTGTACAAAGCAAGTAGACTTGATGAAGGGTCTCAGCCCAGAACATGGACTGCTTATATCCCCTCCATAGATGCTGCCTGACTCCAGCTCTTGTGAGCGCTGCCCAAATAAATGTCTGTCTCAGTGTAGCAAAACAATACCAGAAAGCAGGAGTATTTATTTTTAGAAGAATAGAATTTAGAAGTGGGTAAGTTATACTTAGCTGGTATTGATACTGGGTGAGGAATGCACACATTCTAGTCTGGAAAAGGTGTAGATAAGTGAAAGTGCAGAGAGACTAACCTGTGAGGATGGCCAGACCAGGAGAAGATAAACAGCCAGTATCCCTTTTTCCTTGAAAAGATAAGACTAGAGAGAAGTTTAATGGAGATCACTAAAACATTGAAAAGCTCTGTGGAGTGGATGCACAGAATGCCTTAAATTGTGAGGAGCAACCTAAACAACATAAGACCATATCACCAAAACAAAATCCAACCAGACTTTGTTACCCAAAGAGTGAAGTCAATGCAGAATTCACTCCCACAAGAGAGAGGTAATAAATCAATCGTGATCAAATGACAGAGCAAATATTTTGGGACGAATGGCCTAAAACTGATGCTATGTCTAATGGTCTTATGGTCTTCAGGCTCCTGTACCTCCTCCCTGATGGTAGTAATGAGAAGAGGGTACATCCTGGATGGTGAGAGTCCATAAAGATGGATCTTGCCTTCTTGAGGCAAGACCTTTTGAAGATATCCTCAATGGAGATGCCTAAGTGTACAACCCTCAGTAGCTTTTTCAGTCCTAAGCATTGGAGCCTCCATACCAGGAGGTGATGCAACAAGGCAGAATGGCCTCCATTTCGGTAGAAATTTGCTAGAGTCTTTGGTGATGTACCAAATCCCCTTAAATTCCCATTGAACTATAGCTACAGGTGTGCCTTCTTTGTGATTACCTCAACCTGTGGGGCCCAGGATGGGTGATCTGAGATGTTTATGCACTGCTGAGCTCTCGATGAAGAACTGTGTGCGTCTCCTGACTTCCACTTCCTGAAGTCCACTATCAATTCCTTGGATTTCCAACTCCTTCATCAGCTCTCCCACCATCAGATATCACTACCACTGGTTCTAAATTTTTCCTCCCCTCCCGACCAGGTTCATGTCCTCTTACAATTAAGCAACAATTCACCAGCACAGACGTTAGCTCTATCCATGCTTCAGTTACTCTTACCAGCATGAGTAAAACTTTTTTTGCATATAATATCAACAAAAAAAACAACAACTTGTATTTCTATTTTTTACTTCACATATTATGACCTAGTTATTAACTTTTAACACCAACCTAAATGGGGAAACGTTGATGCAAAAGCTAAAGTTAATGCAGATGCTGGCAATCTGAAATAAAATCAGGGACTGCTAGAAACACTCAGCAATTCAGGCAGCATCGATAGAGAGAAAGAAACAGAGTTAATGTCTGAGGCTTTTTATTAATCTCTTCCTACATTCTGCATGACCGGCCAAGTATTTCTGGTATTCCCTCTACTACAGTGAATTCATTCTAAGTTCAAAGTTCAAAGTCAATTTTATTATCTATATATATATATATATGCCACCACATACAACCCCGAGATTTATTTTCCTGTGGGAAGACTCAATAAATCTATGGAATAGTAACTACAACAGGATCAATGAAAGATCAGCCAGAGTGCAGAAGTGAACAAACTGTGCAAATGCAAATATAAATAAATATAAATAAATAATGATTAACATGAGATAATAAGATAAAGAGTCCTTAAAGTGAGATAATTGGACGTGGGAATATTTCAATGATGGGGGCAAGAAATTTTAGTTATCCTGGGTCCAGGACAGGTCCTCAGAAATAGTAACACCCAAGAATTTAAAGTCGTTAACCCTCTCCACCTCTGATTCTCTGAAGAGGACTAGCTCATGGACCTCTGCTTTCCATGTCCTTAAGTCTATAGAACATAGAAGAGTACAGCACAGGAACAGGCCATTCAGCCCACAATGTTGAGCTGAACCAGCTAACAATCAACTCAAAAACATCTAAACCCTAATCCCTCCTACCTACACAATATTCCTATCCCTCCATCTTCCTTACATCCATGTGCCTGTGCAAATGTCTATAACAAGCTTTTTGATCTTGCTGGCATTGAGTGAGAAGTTGTTGTTATGAAACCACTCAGCCAAATTTTCAGTCTGCCTCTTGTATGCTGATACATCACCACCTTTGACACAACCCACAACAGTGCTGTAATCAATAACCTTGAATGTGGTGTTCATGTGCTTAGTCACACAGTCATTAGTGTAAAGCTAGTAAAGCAGGGGAGTAAGTACACGGCCCTGTGCTGATGGAGACCATGGAGGAGATTACGTCCAGTGTGAGAGGCAGAGAGTCACAAAGGTACAGCAGAGTTACCAACAGTGAAACAATTAAATATTACATCAGACAGCCAAAACATTAAAAGTAAAGTTGAAAGTGATGTTAATATAAATAAATCAAGCCATGTTTGGATTAATCTCTTGATTTATGAATTGTTCTGAAATTTGTGCCACAGATGCCCAAGAAACCAACTACTTACAAAGAGAGCTTTAATGAATGCGGTTTAATCCTGATTGATCAGTCCCTCTTGAAGTAACCTGGGCAACATAAAATCAGTTGACATAATTGCCAGTCAGAGAACGGATCTCAGAGTTGTATACGGTAACATCTATGTACTTTGATAATAAATTTATTATGAACTTTGAACTTCAACATATTATTGATGGTAGCATAACAGGATGCTGTCAGCTCAAGAGTAAACAAACCCTCTTGCCTCAATATCATCTGTGATTGATGTTGTCATCAAACAAACCGATGACAGACAAGGATCGAACCTAAGGAGGGATTTCTGCTATCCCTCGCTGAAACTGATGGTAACTTCATGATAGTTTTCTGTTCCAGCTGGCTTTTAGTTTCACCAGCAGGATGTGCTTGAGCCTGGTGGAGCTCCCATTCCTGAGTCAGTGAGTTGTAACTTCAGAGCAATGAAGGAAAGAAAAATGAAGCACCTGCACTTCTATCCACAAAGAATCTGCTGGAGGATCTCAGCAGTTTGAAAGGGATGAAAAAAACAGTCGAGGTTTTGGGTAGAAACTTGCATCAAGTCATAGAACAAAGAACATACAACACTGCATCATAGTGCAGGTCCTTTGACCCATCATGTAGTGCCAGCCTTTTAAATAAAGATAAGATCAATGTGACCCTTCAGTCCTACATAGCCCTCTTTTTTCTATTATCCATATGCCTATCTAAGAGGTTTTTAAATGTCTCTATTTTATCTGCCTCTACCACTACGCCTGGGAGTGAGTTTCATGCATTTAAGACAATCGGTGTAGTAAAACCTACCTTTGACATCCACCCTCTACTTTCCTGCAATCACCTTAAAATTATGACCCCTCACATAGGTCCTGGGACATCAACAAATCCTTCCCCCCTCCCCCCACAGATGCTGCTCGACCTGCTGAGTTCTTCCAGCAGACTTGATGTTGCTCCAGATACCAGCATCTGCAGTCTCCTGGGTCTACACTAAATTTCCACAGCATCATTCAGAATTGAACAAGGTGACACTGTGGCACAGCAGGTAGGGCCAGTGACCTGAGCTCAATCCTGACTTCTGCTGTGGTGAAGTCTGCATGAACTCCTCGTGATTGGCTGGCTTTCTTCACTCTATTAGGGTTTCCTCCTGTATCCCAGATTAGTTAATAGACTGCTGTCATTTGCCCTAGTTTATGGATGAGCATCAGAATCTACAGAGCATTAATAGGAATGAGAGGAATATAAAATGTCTTAGTGTTGGACTGATGTAAGTGATGCTTAATGGAAATTATGGATGATGGGCTGAATGGCCTGTTTATGTTTAATGGCTTTTTACTCTTTGGAACAAAGGAGGATGAGAGACAACTTGATAGAGATGTATAAGATTTTAAGAGGTATACTGTAGATAATGAACAGCCAGTGTCTCTTTCCCAGGTTGGGCAATGCCTAGTACCAAAGGACATTCTTTTAAGGTGAGTGGGGGAAGGTTGAGGGAAGATGTCAGAGGTAGGATATTTTTATACAGAGAATGATTAGCAGGAATTAACTGCTGGACTGATACATTAGGGACATTTAAGAGATTCTTGGGCGCATGGATGAAAGAAAATGGAGAGTTGTGGAATGTGCAGGAGGGAAGCATTAGATTATGGCAGAGTGGATTAAAAGGTCAGCACAACACCTTGGGTTGAAGGGCCTGTCCTGTGCTGTAATGTTCTGTGTCTATGTTGACTCTTTTCTCATCATTACATTGCAAATACAGTACCTTGAAAACAATTAAGTAAGTTTTTGATCCATCAACCAATCAATGTACAGCAAGCTCCCACCAACAGCAATGCAGATATTTAAGTGATGTTGGATAAGGACTCAGAGTAATCATGACAAAAGAACATATGGTGACTTGTGTACTCCAATGTAGAAAGCAGGGTGAGGGTCAATTTAATATGTATTTATTACTATTGTTTTGTTTTCTTTTTTTGTATTTGCAGTTCCTTGTCTTTTCCACATTGGTTGTTTCTCCATCTTTGTCATGTGTGGGTTTTCACTGATTCTATTCTGTTGCTTTAATTTTCTGTGAATACCTACAAGAAAATGAATCTCTATTAGTACATTGAGACATATATGTCCTTTGATGCTAAATTTACTTTGAACTTTGAGACCATTGGGTATATAGTGCTGCTGGAAAGTTTGTGAACCCTTCAGAATTTTCTCTATTTCTGCATAAATGTTTCCTCTGGTGGGAGAGCCTAGGACAAGAGGGCATAGCCTCAGGATAGGGGGCACCCTTTCAAAACAGAGATGCGTAGAAATTTTTTTAGCCAAAGGGTGGTGAATTTGTGGAATTTGTTGCCACATGCAGCTGTGGAGGCCAGGTCATTGGGTGTTTTTAAGGCAGAGATTGGTAGGTTCTTGATTGGACACGGCATCAAAGGTTACGGGGAGAAGGCCAGGAACTGGGGTTGAGGAGGAAATTAATAAAAAGGATCAGCCATGATTGAATGGTGGAGCAGGCTCAATGAACCAGATGACCTAATTCTGATCCTGTGTCTTATGGGCTTATGGTCTTAAATATGACCTAAAATGTGATCAGATCTTCATGTAGGTCCCAAAACTAGGCAAGGAGAAGCCAAGTAAATAAATAACACAAAAACATAATATTTGTTCATTTACTTATTGAGAAAAATGATCCAATATTACATGTATTTGTCAGAAAAAGTATGTGAACCTCTGGGGTAATGCCTTCTACAAATGCTATTTGGAGTCAGGTGTTCCAATCAATGAGATGAGATTGGAGATGTGGGTTGTAGAGGTGCCCTGTCCTATATACGTAGAAACATTGAGAATCTACAGCATATTACAGGCTCTTTGGCCCAGAATTTTGTGCCGACCATGTAGCCTACTCTAGAAGCTGCCTATAATTTCCCTACCATATAGACCTTTATTATTCAAAGATCTGTGTACCTATCTAAGAGTCTCCTAAAAGACACACAAAGTCAGGTTACTGACAGAGCTTGCTCTTCTTAAGAAAGGTCTATTTACGTGCACCATACCTCATCAAAACAACTTTCAGAGGATCTTAAAAGAAGAATTGTAGAGAAACATTAAGCAGGAAAAGTCTACAAAAGCATTTCTAAAGGCCCAAGTGTTCATCAGTCCACAGCAAGAGAAATTGTCCACAAATGGACAAAACTCAGTACTGTTGCTGCTCTCCCTCGGATTGGGCATCCTGTAAAGATCACACCAAGAGCACAATGTGCAGTACCAAAGGAGGTGAAAAAGAACCCAAGGGTAACAGCAAAAGACCTGCAGAAATCTCTAGAACTTGCTAAAGTCTCTGTTCATATGCCTACTATAAGAAAAAACACTGGGCGATAATGGTGTTTGTGGAAGGACACCACGGTGAAACCACTGCACTCCAAATAAACGCATTGCTGCACATCTCAAGTTTTCAAAAGAGCACCTGATGTTCTACAACACTTCTGGGACAATGGTCTGTGGTCAGATGAGACAAAAGTTGAATTTTTGGCAGAAAGGCACACTGCTAAGTTTAGAGGAAAAAGGGCCGTTCACACCGAAACTTCATCCTGACTGTGAAGCATGGTGGAAGGAGCTTCATGGCTTGGGGCTGCTTTGCCCCAAGGGCCTGAACATCTTGCAATTGAACAATGAATTCAAAATTGTATCAAGACATTTGACAGGAGAATGTTAGGGTAGTAGTCCATCACCTGAAACTTAATAGAAGTTGGATAATGCAACAAGACAATGAAAGACGAGAGTAAATCAACAACAGAATGGTTTAAAAATAAGAAAGTTTGTGTTTTGGAATGGACAAATAAAAGTCCTGACCTTAACCCTATAGAAATGTTGTGGAAGAATTTGAAGCAAGCAGTTCATGCAAGGAAGCCTGCTAACGTCTCAGAGTTGAGGCAGTTTTGTAAGGAGGAATGGCCTAAAATTCCTGAAGCTGATGTACAGGACTGATCAACAGTTACTGGAAATGTTTGGTTGAAGCTATTGCTGTACAAGGGGGTCACACCAGTTACTGAAAGCAAAGGTTCAGTAACTTTTTCCAAAAAATACATGTAATATTGGATCATTCTTCTCTATAAATAAATGAACAAGCATGACGTTTTTGTGTTACTTATTTAATTGGGTTCTCTTCATCTAGTTTTAGGATTTATGTGAAGATCTGATCACATTTTTGGTTATATTTATGCAGAAGTAGAGAAAATTCTACAGGGTTCACAAACTTTCTAGCACCACTATGCGGGACAAGAGAAGGTGATAGAGACAAGTACAATTGAAAGATATTTGGATAGTTAGGTTATTTATTCAGATTTATTTCTTTATCACCTGTACATCAAAACATACAGTGAAATGTGTCATTTCCATTAATGACCAGCACACCCAAGCATGTGCTGGAGAGAGCCCACAATTGTCTTCACCTTCCCATGCCAACATAACATGCCCACACTGTTTCACTGAGCAACACTAGTAGCAAAAATAAAACATAATACCAACCGCAAAGCAAGCCCCTTTCCCATCCTTCTCATCATCACCACACATCAAGCCAGACCTCCAACCTCTGGACAGGTAACCTCAGATCCTCTGGTTCTTATCCCCAGATTCTCAGACTCAGAGATATTGGGCCTTCATCTTTGGACTTCACCCAGGACATCGATCACTGGTTTGACCTTTGATCCTTGACTTCCAGAATCACACAAGTTGCTGACTCCGGTGACCCAGGTCCTCAGATAGGAGATGTTTGAAGGGATAAGGACTTAATTCAGACAAATGAGATTAGTGTGGGCAAACATCTTGTCACTTGACCATGTTGGGCCAAAGGCCCAGAATTCATTCTCTGTCAGTCTATGAATCCTCGAGACTCAATATTTTTCCCTCCATACACTCATTCATCCTATTAACCTCATTTAAAATTGCAGACTGTGTGAGAAGTATAAGCCCAAAATATTCTACCATGCTTATCCTCATCCCATTCACAATGCAAATGCTGTCTAATTCACTAGGTTAGACTCACAAGGTCACCCTTATAAACCCATGGAAGGAAGGTTTTGCAAAGGTCTGAAAGTTAGAGAAGCAAAGATCAGGAGGTACAGACACAGGGTTGGCAGAGCAATCAAACCAGTAGTTCATTAGCATTAACGAGTCATCCTTAAATTCAAGTCTTTTATCTCCTTCTGCTGCAGTCAATGATGCAACTGGAGGCTAATGTGAATATCAGTACCTCCACAGTATGTGAAGCAGATGATCTAATTACAGAATTTCACTGAGAGGAGCAAACTTCCGGACAGCAGTCCAAATCAGAAGCTGTAGAGAATATGAATAAATCTCTCTCGTCTGAAGTTGCTGAGTTCCCAAGTTCTCCTGACAGAGTGCTGCATTATTATCACTGATAGCTGGGGAAGGGGTAGGTCCCTTCCTTAAACCTTAGGTCCAATTTTAAACCTTGCTTTAAACTTTAAACCTTAAACATTAGGTACCAACTTCCAAAGGTTCTGTTGGGCTTGAAATTCTGCCCTGTGTTCGTTTAGGAAGAGAGACAACCAACACTGGAATATTACAAAACTTGGGTTTATTGCAGAATTCGTAACTGGCACAGCGAATCGACGGAGTCGCTGGAGAAGGCGCGTTCCAACCTCCCCTTACAATCTGCTCTTATTTATATCCCTTTTCCCCCCAGCACAACCCCCCGCTACATATTAGGTAACATCGGGCACTTGTGTCCATCTTATTGGCCCGATGCCATACACGCACGAGTTACCTGTTTCTTTTGTTTACTGAATCGCGTGACACTAGTAGTTTCGGTGTAGCGGAGTCCCCAGTTTCGCTTCCCCCCTCCCTCACATTACGTGAGCCACTCCTGACCTGTAATGGCAGTCTCGAATTAACCCTAACAGTTCAAAGGTTCAATGTTTCAATTTAATATAAAAGAATATACAAACTGAATTTTTTTACTCTTCACAGACATCCACGAAACAGAAAAAAAGCCAAAGAATGAATGACTGAAAATGTTGGAACCCAAAAGACCCCCCAACCCCTCCCCCTCCCATGCACAAGCTGCAGCAAAAGCATCAACCCTCTCCCTCTCATCCCCCCCTTGCTGCAGCAAAACCTTCATGCCTCCACACCCACCATGCCAGCAATAACACCACAAAGAGACTATCATCCAGAGTCCATCAGCAATACTGTCCATCCCAACGCTTCAACACCTTAGACATCTAGAGAGTGAGAGAGAGATATTGCTCTTGCATCGAGCAGGGAAACCTACAACGCCCTGTTTCAATGTTACAATCTGCCACATCGCTTGCCCAAGTTCCCTGACTCAAGGACCAACCATCGAGAGAGAGAGAGAGAGAGTAAAACACTACTTTAAATCCTAGTCTGTATTCAGTTACTTGACTTTGGTTGGGTATTGACATAAGAATAAAGACTTGTGTTTACAGTCAGTGGCCACTTTGTTAGATACATCTGTACACCTGCTTGTTAATGCAAATATCTAAACACCAATCGTGTGACATCACATCAATGCATAAAAGCATGCAGATATGCCCAAGAGGTTCAGTTACTGTTCATAACCAATATCAGAAGGGGGCAGAAATCTGATCCAAATGACTTTAACCATGGAATGATTGTTGGTGCCAATGCATTGGCCTGAGTATCTCAGAAACTGCTGATCTCCTGGGATTTTCACACACAGCAGTTTTTAGCATTCACAGAGAATGATGCAAAAACAAAAAAAGTCCAGTGAGCAGCAAGTCTGTGGACAACAATGCCTTGTTAATGAGAACAGTCAGAAGTGAATGGCAAGACTGGCTCAGACTGACAGGAAGGTAACAGTAACTCAAATAACCACACATTACAACAGTGGTGTACAGAAGAGCTTCCCTGAAGACACGACTCAAATCTTTAAGTGGATAGGCTACAGTAGCAGAGGACCACAGACATCCACTTGGTGGAACTTTAGTAGGTATGGAGGGGCACAGTAAAGTGTCCACTGAGTGTAAAAAAACATCTTCCAAAGCACTTTGTGGCCACTGTTGCAATGGGGGGGGGGGGGGGGGGGCGGGAAGCTGAAGTGGATTAGTGCACAGGAAGCTTCCACAAAGTAATGAGGTAAGGACCTGATCAGATAGTGTAGTGGTATTCAGTCGGCCATAATGTTTTGTCCGAGGATTTTGACAATAAGCTCACTGCCTTTCAAATCTGAGAATCTGAGAGACACAAAGACAAGAGATTCTGCAGAAGCTGGAAATCTCAAGCAAAACACAAAAAACAGTGGAAGAACTCAGCAAATCTGGCAGACGCTACGGAGGAGAATAAACAGTCGACGTTTTGGGCCGAGATCTTTCATCAGGACTGGAAAGGAAGGGGGCAGAAGCCAGAATAAGATGAGGGAAGGAGGAGCAGCACAAACTGGCAGGTGGGAGACGAAATCAGGTGAGAGGAAAGGTGGGTGCATGGGGGAGGGGGGATGAAGTGAAAAGCTGGGAGGGGATAGGTGAAAAAGGTAAAGTGCTGAAGAGGAAGGCACCTAATAGGAGAGGACTGTGGACCATGGAAAAAAGGGAAGGAGGAGGCGAACCAGAGGGTGGTGATGGGCAGGTGAGGTGAGGGAAGAGGTGAGAAGGTAACCAGAATGGAGAACGGAAGGAAGAGGGAAGGGGCAGTGGGGAAGCTGGAGAAATCAATGTTCTCACCATCAGGTTGGAGGCTACCCAGATGGAATATGAAATGTTGCTCCTTCCACCCTTGGTGATGAACCACCATCTTGAGTGGCTGTCAACTTCTTGTTCCATAGGAGGATCTCACCACCACATCCCCCAGCCACAAAATGAATCTAAGCCTAATTTCTAAATTCTTCTTGAGATACGCACAGCCTGGGAACACGTGGTATGTTAAGGGTCGCAGAGTCAGGGTTAGGGCTTCCAAGCTGCTAGCCCATGCCAAGTTGTTATTCTTCCTAGTACCATCAACATGCACCTGAACATGGCCCCTGTCCCCCTCCCATCCATGCATTTTACATGTTGAAATCAAACCCATATCCAGCCATTCCATTGGCAGCTCGTTCCACACTCTCACCATGTTTTGAATGACATTCCCCCTCATAGTCCCCTTAAACTTTTCACCTTTCACCCTTAACCCATGTCCTCTAGTTCCGGTCTCAGTGGGAAAACCCTGCTTACACTTATCCTATCTATACCCCTCAAAATTTTGTATACCTCTTTCAAATCTCCACTCATTCTCCGACGCTCCAGGGTTAAAAGGTCCAAACCTATTCAACCTTTCTTTCTAATCAGTAATCTGCTTCCTGATGAAGGAGTTTCACATGGTTGGGCCTAAAACCTCAGCTTCACAATCTCCTGAGGATACATTTCGAGAACCAACCACGTGGGAGGTCTGATTTTCACTACTTGAGACATAATCCTTTCTACTCTTCATTACGCACATTTTAACATAAGCTCAATGACAATTGTAATGTTATTGGAGTAATAACCTTTTCAAATCCCAGTCTAACATTTGGAAACATTTGTTTGGTTTACTGAAGAAAAATGGTGTAGTATCAGTAACAGTGGCCGTACAAACCCTGTTCTGATTCTGTTTTAGCCTTTACAAGATACAAGATACAAGATTCAGTTTATTGTCATTTAGAAACCACAAATGCAATGCAGTTAAAAAATGAGACAATGTTCAGAATGATATCACAAAAGCACACAACAAAACAGACTACACCAGAAAATCCACATAACCTTTGGCAATCCCCAAATCCAGAGTCCGGAGAGGCTGCTGCGTATTAATATCGCGCTACCATCTTAGCGTGTTTCCCAGAAAGGAGCTCCAAATCCACCAGACAAAACAAGACTGCCCAGACACACCAAGTCAGGAGACCAACTCTACCACCCAACAAACCAAAAACTAAAGCTACACAAAACCACATAGTTACATATAGTTACAACAGTGCAGACAATACCATAATTGATTAAAAAAAAGACCATGGGCACAGTAAAGATAGTCCAAAGATGTTAAAAGACTATAAGTTTGGAAGAAACCACCACACAGTTTCCACAGGTCCTCAGGGTCCCGATAGACTCGTCATCTCACACAAGCGGCAGAAAGGAATACCCCCGCTATGGACTTTCATGGCTCAGCCCCGCAGACGCAGCACACAGTGAAAGCGCCCTGACCGCAGCGGACTCCAAGTCCGTCGAACCTCCGAGCCTCTGACTATCCCTTCTGGCACAGCCTCTCTGAGCACCATCCTCTGCCGAGCGCACTACGGCGCCCCCACCAACGGCCACCGGCAACGCGACCCTGAGGACTCGGGGCCTGTTCTTCTCAGCAGAGACCCTGACCTCACAACGAAGAAGGCCTTCCTGGAGATTTCCAGATGTTCCTCTGTGCTCCCACATCTGTTTTTCATCAGATTAGGATTATGCATGGCACCCCGCTTGACAAATAACAGACACCATCTCCGGAGTGGCTGCTGCAAACTGCGTCACACCACCATCTTGACAAAGAAAATCTGTCAGAATCAGATGCAGGTTAATTATCACTGACATTATTGGTGTTTTGTGGCAGTAGGACAGTGCAAGACATAACAAAACATTTTTAAGTTACAAGCTATAAGTGCGGCAGCACAGTTGCGTAGTGGTTTACAGTACAGGGTTCAATTCTCACCGCTGTCTGTAAGGAGTTTGTACGTTCTCCCTGTGACCACAAGACTTTCTTCCAGGTGCTCTGGTTTCCTGCCACAGTCCAAAGATGTTCTGGTTGGTAGGTTGATTGGTCATTGTAAATTGTCCTGTGATTAAATCGGAGAGTGCTGGAGGACATGGGTCAAAGGGCCTATTCTGTGCTGGATATCAATTACAAATATGATAAATTAAAGAAAGCAAGTAAATAGTTCAAAACGCTGATCCATTCTGGCCAGTAGGAGAGCCCAGGCACACACTGAGTTTGTCTGGCTCTACTCTACCACAGCAAGCAAAAGCAATGAACACTGAACTGGACTGTGATGCTCACAGCCTGTAAGTTGATAAGAAACATAACAAGGGTTTGATGGTAATTGCCTGATCATAAAGATACAGGTGCCCAGCCCAGGTGCTTGATGCTTCCCCTATTCACCTTCATAGGCATTTTGAGGGGTCTGACCTTCTGTCTAGTTTATGATTTACTAAGGCTGCGATGAGTTTAATAAAACATGTGGTAGATTTTATCCTTTTACAGACATTTCCAGACTGCCATTTACAAGACCTCACTAAATATTAATTTAGATATAAAAACTAATATAGCCCTTGACTTTTAATCTGTAATATGCTTTCAGCAGAAGCTTTTAATATCATTCATATGAGAATTCTGCATATGAGATTTCATCCTCTGTGTAAAATGGTGGCAAAATTTCACGGTCAGGAAGAGGTTTAAGGAAAGGAGTTTTGAAGGTTAAATGAAATGAAGGGCATACAGCTAGCAGCTAGGAATGTTTTTTAGGCAAACTCATATTAACAGACTCTCAATCATTGATAAATGGACACACTCTTGACTCACCATTTGTCACTGACTGACAGAATCCCGACTACCCAGTAGATTCTGATTGACAAACACTCAGCTGCCTAATAGTGTCTGACACAATCCTGACTGTCCATTAGTCTGAAAGACAACTTCCTGACAGTCTCTTGAAGACAAACTGAGATACACCTGGCAGTCTGATTTGAACATGCCTGACTCTCATCATTAACATCTGATTAATGTTCTTGATTGTCCAATTATTAGCATCGGATTAATACACTCCTAACTATTTAAGTTTGATTGACCTACACCTGAGTTTGGTAACATTTGACTATATGTTTGACCGATACACTCTTTGTCAACCCACGCACTTGACCATTAATTAGCGTCTGACTGACAGACACCTCTGAATGACATCCCCTACTTTCTATTAGAGACTGACTGACACAGTCCTGACTCGTTGTGGCTGATGGATGAACTCTGACTAGCTATCAGTGTCTCACTGACACACTTCTGGCTGTACCTGTGTTTGACAGACCTCCAGCCATTCATTAGACCCTCAAAGGCACATAGCTGATTTCTGGAGGCAGAGACTGCATTTGCTGGAAATCGAGAGCAATACACTGGAAGAACATGGTGGATCAGGCAGCATCTATGAGGGAAGTGAACAGTCAACATTTTGGTTGAGACTTTTAATTTGGACTAGCCATCTGCAGCCTGTATCTGTAGTCCTGAGATACAAGATTAAGTGGCAGAGACTAACTAGGTGAATTTGAAAGCAAGGCGGAAGTTAATAGTGAAATTAATTAAATTGGTGATTTCTGTATGGATGCAGGAAGCAGCACCAATGCATTCGTCAATATGATGGAGTAATAGTTGGGGTGATGCCAAACTAGGAAGAGTTGAGGGATCTTGTAATGAAATGTCAACTGTCCATTTCTCTCCACAGATTTTGCCTGATTTGCTGAGCTCCTCCAACATTGTTGCATTCTGAAGAGGTTGAAACTTAAGTTTTATCTGTGATTCAGGCCCAGGGTCCTGATCTTTGGTCTATGGAAGTGGGTTGCACAGGAGATTTTGTAGTTAGTTTGCTCCTGGAGGTCAGTCACAGTTCCAGCTGGGTGGCAGATCTGTCTGTCTCTCAACCTGTGCATGTGTATCTCTGGAGAAGGAGCACACAGTATCCATGGGTCCATCAGGGGCTTTCCAGGACTGGTAGGTGCCAAAGGAGCTCAAGTATGTTTCAGACAGAGGTGATTGTGTTTTAATTTGATGCTATTGACTGTAAATAGTGTGAATCAAGGTATACTGTGTAGTATTGCAAAGATGTAACACTGTAATCACTCTACAATTCAGCAACAGCCTCTCTACTCCCTCACCTTCATCATCTGATTTCTCAATAGTCTCCAAAGCCATGAACACTAGCTCATTATTTATTTCAGTTTGAATTATTTATTGTGTTATTTAAAGCAATTTTATGTCTTGATGCTGTACTATGGCCGCAAACCAACAAATTACACCTAATATAAGACAGAGATAATAAATCTGCTTCTGATTCTAAAAACACTTTGAAAAAAGGAGATAAAGAGATTTTGTTTGAATCAGTATTCTTTTCAGTTGTTGATAACTCTACTTGGTGCATTCCAGCTACTGACAACACCTCAGACTTCTACTTGAGGCCTTCTTCCAGATTCTTGGTGTCTTCCTCTGCCTGACATATTCCTGTTACTGAAGCATCTCAAGCTTCTATTCAAGACCTTCATCCAGGTTCCTGGCCGATCTCTGAGCTTCTACCAGATGTCCAGTGATCTTCCTCTGTCCTTGCTTGGTTTTTCCTCCTCCCTTGCCCCACCCTCAGGGGCATAACTGTTTCTTCTCATGCTTATTTTTCCTTACCAGTTGTGATCATTGGTGTCATTTCCACCTTCCTTGCTTCATCCAACATTGGGGTGACATGACGCAGTAGCATAGTGGGTAGCACAATGCTTTTCAGTACAGGGTTCCATTCTCACCATGAGTTACTATGTTCTTCCCATGACCATGTGGGTTTCCACCGGGTCTGCAGGTTTCCTCCCTCAGTCCAAGGACATACGGTGGGTCGGGTAATTGGTCATTGTTAATTGATTCGTGATTAGGCTAGGATTAAATTGGGAATTAGTGGGCCTGTGCAACGCGAAGGGCCAAAGGAGCCTATTCCACGCTGTGGGCCAAAAAAATAACTACATAACAAATAAATAAATAGATCCTCATGGGTGTAGCCATTTCTTCCCACATTCATTGTTCCAGTTGTGATCACTGGGGTAGCTGACTGAGGACAATAGAATCAAAAACAAATCAAAAAAACTTAAAGGACAGGAATCAAACATTTACTTTGAGCCTAAAAGATCTCACCTCATAAAGGTCTATCTTAATTTCCTACATAAACGGGGGTGACAGGAAAGTCCCATTTCACTTACTCTCCAACGCTGTGTTATTGATAACCAGATTGATTGATTGAATGATACTATGAGTATTTGACTGCTGATGTGTATTGGGAAGCATCTGACAAAACATTTATCGGAATCCTTTTATTCAAATGCAAGTCCAATATTCCCAGACAAATGAGAGGAGCAATCTGAATTGTTGATTATGGTGTGCCTATCAAAATGCTTCTAACCATTTCTTCTAACTTAGCAACTAATGAATACATAAATTATAATTAAGTACTTTGATTTCTCCCAAATGCTAGATCTCATTAAAGGAATTTGAATTCCTGGAAAATTTGAAGTTTCATTTAATGACCCAATAGTCAGCTGTGCAAAGGTTTTGAAAGTTACTTCCACCTGAGACACAGACAGATGACATTGGGTTCTCTATAGGGGTCCCACAAAGCCATGGAGAAGCCACGTGTAAAATTAATGGAGGGGTAAAGGGCCTCAGCCTAGAACATCAACTGTTTATTTCCTTCCATTGATGCCTCCTGACCTGCTGAGTTCCTCCAGCATTTTGTGCATGTTGCTCCAGATTTCCAGTATCTGCAGATTCGCTTGAGTTTCTGATGTTGCTGAATACTGTGGTTATCGAAGGAGCAGGGAGGTGAAATGAGTCCAGTCTCTTGATGTTAGGGAGTGGATAATGTCTACCCTCTAACAGCTGAAATAAAGACATATTGTTTTTATATAAGTCAGACTGCATCAGTAGAGAGACAAGCAGAATTAATATTTCAGGGCAGCATACACAACATGCTAGAGAAACTCACCAATCAGGCAGCATCTAGAGAGGGGAATAAACTGTTGATGTTACAGGCTGAAACCTTCATCGGGAAGGGAAAGAAGCCAGAATAAGAAGGGTGAGGGGAAGGAACACGAGCTGGAGCTGATAGGTGAGACCAGGTGAGAGAGAAGATGTACGGATGGGGGAGATGATGGGAGGTGAGAGAAGGAAAAGGTAAAGGGGGATGAAGAAAGGAATCTGATTGGAGAGGGCTGTGGACCATGGGATAAAGGGAAGTAGGAGGGGCATTAGGAAGTGATGGGCAGATGAGGAGAAGAGAAGGGGTAAGAGGGGAGAGGAATAAAAAAGAGAAAAGGGGAGAAATTACCAGAAGTTAGAGAAATCTATAAGTTAGAGAAGTTAGGAAGATGGAGGGATCTTGACAATGTGTAGGAAGGAAGGATCGTTTTTTTAAAATTCACTTTTTAATGATTCAGCACAACATTGTGGGCTAAAGGGCTTGCTCTTGTGTTGTACAGGTTGGAGCTTACTCAGATGACATGAGGTGCTGCATCTCCATTTTGAGTGTGGCCTCTGTGAAGCAGAACAGGAAGCCATGGATCACAGCATATTGGAATGGGAACGGGAAGTTAAGTTGAACTGGGTGGCCACTGGGAAATCCCACCTTTTTGAATTGTATGCAGACCCTCAAACAGTTGTAAGGATGAGGTTTACAAATTACAACGGGAAGTAGAAAACGCGTACTAAGAGGGCAGTGTTACAATAGCCATAGGGGATTTCAATATGCAGGTAGATTGGGAAAATCAGATTGGTACTGGATTCCAAGAGGGAGAATTTCTAGAATGCCTACAAGATGGCTTTTTAGAGCAGCTTGTGGTTGAACCCACTAGGGGATCAATTATTTTGGATTGGGTGTTGTGCAATGAAAAGGAATTGATTATAGAGCTTAAGAGAAACGAACACTTAGGGGTAAATGATCATGATTTTATCAAATTCAACCTGAAATTTGAGAAGCAGAAGCCAAAGTCATATATATCAGCATTACAGTGAATTACAGAGGAATGAGATTGGAGTGGGCCAGAATTTTTTGGAAAAGAGCACTGGAAGGGATGACAGCAGAGCAGCAATGACTGGAATCCTGGAAGCAATTCAGAAGGCACATCCTAAACAGGAGGAAGTATTCTAAAGGAAAGATGACACAACCATGGCTAACAAAAGAAGTCAAGCCAACATAAAAACAGAGAGCGCATAAAATGGAGCTAAAATTAATGGGAAGTTAAAGGATTGGGAAGCATTTAAAAACAAATAGAAGGCAACAAAAAAAGATAATTAAAAAGGTGAAGATAGAATACAAAAGTAAGCTAGCCAATAATATAAAAGAGATTCATCAGATAATGAAGTGTAAAAGAGAGGTGAGAGTGGATAATTGACTGCTGGAAAATAATGCTGGAAAGGTGTTAATAGGGAACAATGAAATGCCAGATGAAGTGAATAAGTATTTTGCATCAGTCATCACTCGCATTTTGGTGGACGTTCTAGGTGTCAGGGGTCATGAACTGTGTGAATATACCATGACGAGGGAGAAGGCTTTTGGGAAACTGAAAGGTCTGAAGGTAGACGGATGGTGTATACTCCATGGTTCTGAAGGAGGTGGCTAAAGAGATTGTGGAGGCATTAATAATGATCTTTCAAAAATCACTAGATTCTGGAATGGTTCCAAAAGACTGGAAAATTGCAAATGTCACTCCACTCTTCAAGAAGCGGGAGAGGCAGAAGAAATGAAATTAGAGGCCAGTTAGTCTGACCTTAGTGGCCAGGAAGATGTTGGAGTCGATTATTAAGGATGAGGTCTCAGGGTACTTAGAGGCACATGATCATCATGGTTTCCACAAGGGAAAGTCTTGCCTGACAAAATCTGTTAAAATTCTTTGAAGAGGGAACAAGCAGGATAGACAAAAGTGATTCAGTGGATGTTGTGTATTTCGATTTTCCGAAAGCCTTTGACAAGATGCCACACATGAGACTGCTTAACAAGCTACAAACCCATGGTATTAGAAGAAAGATCACAGTGTAGCGGTGTGCTACACACAGCGCTGAAATAACGACACGCAGACGGTGAGCTGCAGTTGCGTAAAAGATTTATTCAAACTTTGCGGCCTCGCTTTTAAGCCTTCCCGTTTCCACCCTCCCCGAGCGGGAATGCTGTAGGGAATGCATATTCACAGTCCCTTCCCGCACACGGGCTTTCCCCCTTGCTGGTGAAGAAGGCCTGGCACCCTTTTTGGGGCCGGCCTCTCTGCCGGAGCGCATCATTTTGTGAGCCGGTTCAAGTGCGCTGGAAAGTGGGTCACCACACCAGCATGGAGAAAGCATTGGCTGATTGGCAGCAGGCAAAAGCCGGGAATAAAGGGTGCCTTTTCAGGCTGGCTGCCGATGGCTAGTGATGTTCCACAGGGGTCTGTGTTGGGACCAATTCTTTTTACATTGTTAGTGATTTGCATGATGGAATTGATGGCTTTGTTGTGAAGTTTGCAGACAATGTGAAGAAAGGTTTCAAGGCAAGTAGCTTTCAGGAAGTAGAGAGGTTATGGAAGGACTTAGACCATAGATGTCAAACACAAGGCCCGCGGGCCATATCCGGCCCGGCGTACAATTATATCCGGCCCGCGAGATCATTTTAGATAGATCTATTATTTTAATTATTAATGGCCCGGTGATATGAAGCGCTGATAACACACAAACTACAGATCCCATAATGCAGCGCAACAGCTGCCGATAGGCTACCCGGGAACATTCCCGCGTCAAGCGTCTGACGCTATTCTGAAGTCAAAGCTAACCCCTAACAATGGCGAAGAGAAAAGTCGATTCTGAAAAAAGAGTCTTTCAAAACCGATGGGTTGCTGAGTATAGTTTGTGAGATAGCCACTGATTTAAGAACACAGTTGATTGAAAGAAGCAACCCATTTATTGCATACTCGCTTGCTGTGGATGAAAGTGCTGATATGACGGACACTGCACAGCTGGCTATCTTCATCCGAGGAGTGGACTCCAATTTGTGCGTTACAGAGGAAATATTGAACATCAAATCGATGCACGGGACAACGACAGGAAAAGACATTTTTGAAAATGTATGTCAAAGTGTAACCGACATGAAACTGCCCTGGGACAAACTTATTGGACTTACAACAGATGGAGCACCGGCGATGTGCGGTGAAAAAAGTGGACTAGTGGGAAGGATGCGGGTAAAGATGCAGGAGGAGAACTGTACTGGTGAGTTAACAACATATAACTGCATCATACACCAAGAAACGCTGTGTGGTAAAGTCCTAAAGATGGAACATGTAATGAGCACTGTAACACAAGCCGTAAACTTTATAAGTAACTTATATATTTAAGTTATTTAAAGTTTTAGTTTATTTTTTCTGGAATAATATTCCTGTCTGTTTTTATTCATATTTATGTTCAAAAAATGTTTAGTTTTAGTGTGTTCAATAAATGTTTATCCTGTTCGGCCCGCGACCTAAAGTGTGCTTTGAGTTTTGGCCCCATGTGCAATTGAGTTCGACACCTCTGACTTGGACAGATTAGGAGAATGGGCAAAAGTAATGGTGGATGGAATACGTTTGAGGAGTGTTTGGTCATGCATTATGGTAGAAGAAATAAAAGGATTGACTATTTTTAACTGGAGAGAAAATACAAAAATCTGAGGTGCAAAGGGACTTGGGAGTCCTTGTGCAGGATTCCCTAAAGGTTGATTTACAGTTTGAGTCTGTAGTGAGGAAAGCAAATGCAATATTAGCATTCATTTCAAGAGAACTGGAATAAAAAAAGCGGGGGTGTAATGTTGAAACTTTAAAAAGCACTGGTGAGGCCTCACTTGGAGTATTGTGAGCAGTTTTGGGCCCCTAATCTTAGAAAAGATATGCTGAAACAGGAAAGGGTACAAAGAGGGTCCATGAAAATTATTCCAGGATTGAATAGCTTGCATATGAAGAGTGTTTGATGGTTCTGGGCCTGTATTCATGAGAATCAGAAGAATGAAGGGTGACCTCATTGAAACTTATTAGTTGGTGAAAAGCCTTGACAGAATGGACATGGAGAGAATGCTTCCTTCTTCTTCTTTTTCTTCTTGTTTTACGGCATTTGGCACCCAGCTTAATGGTGCATTACCACCACCTTCTGCTCCGGAGTGTGGATCAGATGACAGACTTACATTCTAAATCCCTTCACCCATTGACACACACACACACACACATACCCTAATCTACACTTTATCCTTTGCTTCCTATTGTGGGGCAGTATAAACCAGAGGACACAGCCTCAGAGTAGAAGGGCATCCTTTCAGAATGAGAATGAGGAGGAATTTCTTTATCCAGAAAGTGGTGTATCTGTGGAATTCTTTGCCCCAGACAGCTGTGGAGGCTGTCTTAAGGCAGAGGTTGATAGCTTCTTGATTGGTCAGGACTTGAAGTGATACGGAGAGAAGGCAGGAGACTGGAGCTGAGAGGAAATGGCAGAGCAGAGTCGATTTGCTCCTATATCATACAGTGTGGTGTTATTTAGTGCTGCAGTTACAGAGAAAGTGGAGTGCAGATAGACAATAAGTTCATAATGAGGTACAGTGTGAGGTCAATCGTCCATCTTCAAGAATGCTTTTGTACTGGGGAGACATTCAATAATTGCATTCAAAAATGGGTGGTGTTGTCTTTGAGTCTGGTACGTGCTTAAAGACTTCTGTATCTTCTACCAATAGAAAGGGGAGAATGCCTGGTGCTGTGGAGTCTGGCTACTTTCCCCAGGCAGCAAGAAGTATAGACAGGATGCATGGAAGGGTGAATGGTTCCTGTAATGTGCTGAGGTGTATCCCCAATTCTCTGCAGTTTCTTGAGATCATGTGCAGACCAGCTGCCGAACCAAACAGGGATGCGTCCGAATTCGACACTTGCAATGGTGTATCGAAAATATATGGTGAGGGTCAAAGGGACATCCAGTTGCTTTAGCCTCCTGAGGAAGTAAAGGAAGTGGTGAGTTTTCTTTGCCAGAACAGGGTTTTGTTGACGTTCACTCCTAGGAACTTGAAGCTCTCAAGGGTCTTGACAATGATGTAAGCAGGCAGATGTGCACCACCCTCTTCCCTGAAGTCAATGAATAGCTCTTTTGTCCAAACAAACACACACTTATCTACAGCAGCATCTCAGCCACGATTATTCTCCATACTGGTACTCCACAAGGCTATGTCCTCAGTGGCCTATTCGACTCCCAATACACTCACGACTAAATGGCCAAATTCTATTATAATTTCATCTATAAATTCGTCAATGATATTATTGTAGTGGGATGTAGCTGAAATAGTGATGAATACAGGAGAGAGCCCCCTAGCGACACTGAGGACACAGCCTTGTGTGAGTTTGATTTGCCATAGTTTCTCATGAGGAATCCATTGGACTGTAAACATGTAGAGGCAGGGCATTTATAGACAAACCTAGCAGCCTCACGTATCCCTCCTTTGCTAAGCACATTGGATCTATGTTCCCCAATTACTGAACCATCAGCCAATGGAACACGTTGTTGCCCAGTTACTAAATTTGGGATTCCACTAATCAGAGTAGTTATAAAGAGTTTTCCTTGAGCCAAGTCTAGTAAAGCCTACGTACCTAATATATTCAATAGACCTCATGTACCCGTGGGCTGGGCTGGGATCTTCAGAAAGGTGTCAGATCAGCAGACCAATGTGCACAAGGACTGGTGGTCTCCTTTGGGTAAGCAGGCTGCCAGTGGGTTTCAGAATCAGAGTTCTGAAGTGCAAGGAAGGAGGGCTGATGGCTCCCTGGGTTTATGAATCAGTGAAACTGGAATTCAAGATCTAATGTTGGGTGATCAGTAGGTCCTGGGGTCGGCGCGGAGGACTGAAGCCCAAAGGTCCTATCAGAAGACTAGAAGTCGAGAAGTTTGGATGTAGCCCTGAGTCTGTGAATCTCTGCAAGACCACTTGGAAAGTCAAAACCTTGAATGTATGGATCCATTTCTTTTAGAACAATGACTCCCCTCAGCACTACATATTGATCTGTTGTCTATGCTTGCACATTGCTCTCTCTCTCTCGCTGCAATGTGAATACACCAGTTAAAGCCATCTTGTGTGCATGCTTTTATTTAATTGATATGTAATTATGCATAGACACAACAAATTGGCAATGAGTATAAACATGAATGTCAGCGACTGTCACCAACTGCACCACCAGTTACAGAAAGAAACAGTGACAGGAAAGAGTTAAACAGTTCGGAGAAAGCCATCACAAATGCTAACAAAGGAACGCGTGAGTAACTGACTGCATTGTATACAGTACAGTGAAAGACATAACAAGCAAATTTAAAGTGAAAATAACGTGATGATGGCTTCAATCGGAAAGTTGAAGACTTTGATAGTGCTAATGAAGGCTGGGAGTCATATATCGAGAGGGTGGAACTGTATTGTAATGCAAACAACATGGAGGGGCAAAAAAATAGTCCCCTTCCTTCTTAACTTAATGCTTCCAAGAAGGTACAGTGCCTTATGACCCTGAAGAGTCAGCAAGCAAGATGTTTGATAAAATTGTTAGAATTTTACAAAATCACTTGAGCCCTAAACAACCTGTAATAGCTGTGAGATTTAGATTTACGAAAGGATCTAGTCAAAGGATGATAACATTTCTGAATACATAGTAGAACTCTGCAAACTTCTCCAACTTTAGAGATGGACTGTCTGATGCACCATGAGACAGGCTTGTATGTGGCATGCATAATTTAAGCACTCAGAAGTGGCTATTGTCAGAAAGGGACCTAGCCTTAGAACAGGCATTGGCCATTACAATATCATTGGAGACTGCAGCAAAGGATGCAGCAGAACTACAGAGAGGGAGTTTAGAATGTGAAATGCCACATACTGTCCCTGAATGGTGCAAAAAGCCAAAAATGTTATCAATGTGGCAAATTCTCCCATGAAATGAATGCTGGTTGGTTCAAAGAAGAAGTTTGCATGTAGGGTCATAGACAAGGTCACATAAAGAGAGTGTGCAAGGCAGACAAAAACACAACCAACTGAGAAGTTTGAAATACAAAACTAAGCGTGACCAAATATGAACCAGAATCAGACAAAATAGAGTCTGACAAAGGTGAGCTGCCATGCCTAGAAAAGCATAGCATCACTGAAGCAGATCACAAAATCAATTGGATCACAATAGATGTGTCTGGTGGTAAAACAGAAAACGGAGCTGGATACAGGGTCAGCTTTGTCTATAATTGCAGAAGCTGACCACAACTGTTTGTTTTCTAAGCTTCTATTAAAGAATACCTCAATGATACTAAAAGATTACATAGGAGAAAAAGTGTCTCCTAAATGCAAACTGAAAGTAAATGTGACATATGGAGACTAAACACGGCAGTTAGAGCTTTCTGTGTTGAAAAGTGAATGGCCAGCTCTTTTCAGGCGTGAATGGTTAAGAGAATTCCAACTAAACTGGTACTCAGTCAAAGCTCTCAATGTGGCATCAACAGACAGCAGCAGCTCAACTGACACAGCCAACTAATGCTAATGAAAAGGGGACTGGTAAACTTACAGGTGCAAAGGCCAGAATTGAACTGGATGAAACAGCAACACCAAGATTCCCTAAAGCACGCTAGAACCTTACACACTATGTCCTAAAGTGGATGCTGAACTTCAGAGTTTGGAGGCATCTGGAATTCTCTCCAAGGTTGAGTGGAGCGATTGGGCCATGCCCATTGAATGGGAGGGCTGGAGCCGTTTGCATATGTTGGGATTTCAAAGTGAGCATCGACCCTGTGCTGCGTACTGTGCAGTATCCCCTGCCACAAACAGAAGACAATCTTGCATCTTTGGCAGGCAAGGACAGGCTTTCAAAGATTGGCTTATCACAATTTGAATTGAATTGACTTTATTTCTTACATCCTTTACATACGGGAGGAGTAAAATTCTTTACGTTATATCTCACTCTGTATGTGAAATGTGCAAATTTATAGTAATTTGTAATAAATAGTATGTACAGTAAGATATACAACAGATCAGTCAATATAGCTTGGAAATACAATTATGTCAGTGTGAATTAATTAGTCTGATGGCCTGGTGGAAGAAGCTGTCCTGAAGCCTATTGGTCCTGGCTTTAATGCTGCAGTACCGTTTCCCAGATGGTAGCAGCTGGAAAAGTCTGTGGTTGGGGTGACTCGGGTCCCCAATGATCCTTTTTATGCACCTGGCACTGTAAATGCCCTGAATAGTGAGAAGTTCACATCCACTGATGCGCTGGGCTGTCCGCACCACTCTCTGCAGAGTCCTGTGATTGAGGGAGGTACAGTTCCCATACCAGGCAGTGATACAGTCAGTCAGGATGCTCTCAATTGTGCCACTGCAGAAAGTCCTTAGGATTTGGGGGCTCATGCCAAACTTCTTCAACTGTCTGAGGTGAAAAAGATGCTACTGTACTTTATTCACTACACAGCCGCTATGTACAGTCCAGGTGAGATCCTCGGTGATGTGTATACTGAGGAACTTGAAGCTGTTCACCCTCTCAACCCCAGATCCATTGACGTCAATAGGGGTTAGCCTGTCTCCATTCCTCCTGTAGTCCACAACCAGCTCCTTTGTCTTTGCAACATTTTCTTGATGCCACTGTGTCAGTGTGATGACTTCTTCTCTGTAGGCTTCCTGATTATTATTTGAGATTTGGCCAATCAATGTAGTATAATGTGCAAATTTAATTAGCAGGTTGGAGCTGGGGGTGGTGCCACTGTCATGGCATACAGAGAGTAAAGGAGGGGGCTTAGGACACCGCCCTGGGGATTCCTATATTGAAGCTCAGAGGATCAGAGGTAAGGAAGCCCACTCTTACCACCTGCCAGCGACCTGACAGGAAGTCCAGGATCTATCTGCTTAAGTCTGCAAATGGAGCCAGAACCAATGGGAAATCCGCCAGGACTCTGGTGAAGTCATTGTCGGACAGCGTGATGGAGTCGAGGTGTGGGGCTGGAGAACGTCTGAAAGGTCTCGGCATGGACCAGTCTCTGCCTCGGCAGGTCGACCAGCAGGCTGTGAGCCCGCAAAAAATCCGCACCCAGAAGCGGTTGGGCTACGACGGCCAGTGTGAAGTCCCACATGAACCGGCAGGAGCCGAACTGTAGCTGCACCCTACGGGTGCCGTAGGTCCTTACTGTGCTGCCGTTCATGGCCCTCGGGGGGGACCCGGTGCCCTGCTGCGGGTGTCGTAACTCGTTGGAGGTAAGACATTGATCTCGGCACCGGTGTCAACCAAAAAACAGTGTCCTGACCTCTTGTCCCACACATACAGGAGGCTATCCCGATGGCCAGCCGCCATAGCCATCAGCGGCGGCTGGCCCTGGTGTTTCCCGGGAACTTGCAGGGCAGGCTACAGTGGCGGGCTTCTGCGCCCCACCGCTGGTGGTAGAAGCGCCATTGTTCGTTGGGCTCCTCACCCCTGCCTCTGGGGTTAGTGGGTTCTGCTGCCGGGCCTGGTCTGGTTTGCTGCTGGGTGTGTGGCCTGGTGATCTGTGCGACGGACGCCCCACTCACCTTCTTGGTGGTCCACAGCAAGTCCGCCTGGGCTGCCACCTTCCGGGGGTCGCTGAAATCCGCGTCGGACAGCAGCAGGCGTATGTCCTCGGGCAGCTGCTCCAGGAATGCCTGCTCAAACATGAGGCAGGGTTTGTGTCCGCCGGCCAGAGACAACATCTCATTCATTAAAGCTGATGGGGGCCTGTCTCCCAAGCCATCCAGGTGCAGTAAACGGGCAGCCCGCTCACGCCGTGAGAGTCCGAAAGTCCTTATGAGCAGGGCTTTGAATTCCGTGTACTTGCCGTCCGCTGGGGGAGACTGTACGAACTCCTCAACCTGGGCCGCTGTGTCCTGGTCGAGGGAGCTCACCACGTATTAGTAACGTGTGTCCTCCGAGGTTATCTGCCGAACGTGGAATTGGGCTTCTGCTTGCTGGAACCATAGGTGAGGTCGCAGCGTCCAGAAGCTTGGCAGTTTCAATGAAACCGCATGAACAGATGCAGCGTCGTTCATCTCCGGTCCAAAAATCGTTTGGACCGTCGGGGTCACCAATTGTAGCGGTGTGCTACACGCAGCGCTAAAATAACGACACGGAGTCGGTAAACTGTAGTTAAAGAAGATTTTATTCGAACTTCACAGCCTTGCTTTAAAGCCTCCCTCATCCCGCCCTCCCCGGGCGCAGATGCTGTAAGGGGGACGTACTCACAATCCCCCGCAGGCTTTTCCCTTTGTTGGTGAAGCAGACCTGGCGCCCTTTTGGGACTGGCCTTTGTGCCGGCGTGCTGGCTATTTGTGAGCCGGTTCAAGTGCGCCAGGAAGTGGGTCGCCACAATATGTAGTTGCACAGGCACAGCAAAGCTCAACATCTCTGAGCCCGAATCCAATGCTGATGCTGGACCCCAGTCTGAGTCTGACCCTAGCCTGAGAAGGAGGCTGAGACTGAGTCCAAGATCGATGGAGGTTGGAGGTCAAAGAAGGTGACCTGTTCTGGGTTTAGATGATTGTGTATGTGGGTGGGGGGGAGGGAGGAACAGGGCTTGTTCTGCTGTGTATGTGGGTGGATGGGAGGGAGGAACAGGGCTTGTTCTGCTGTGTATGTGGGTGGATGGGAGGGAGGAACAGGGCTTGTTCTGCTGTGTATGTGGGTGGGAGGGCAGGAACGGGGCTTGTTCTGCTGTGTATGTGGGTGGGGGGGCAGGAACGGGGCTTGTTCGGTTGTGTATGTGGGTGGGAGGGCAGGAACGGGGCTTGTTCTGCTGTGTATGTGGGTGGGGGGGGCAGGAACGGGGCTTGTTCTGCTGTGTATGTGGGTGGGAGGGCAGGAACGGGGCTTGTTCTGCTGTGTATGTGGGTGGGGGGGCAGGAACAGGGCTTGTTCTGCTGTGTATGTGGGTGGGAGGGCACGAATGGGGCTTGTTCTGCTGTGTATGTGGGTGGGAGGGCAGGAACGGGGCTTGTTCTGCTGTGTATGTGGGTGGGGGGGCAGGAACGGGGCTTGTTCTGTTGTGTATGTGGGTGGGAGGGCAGGAACGGGGCTTGTTCTGCTGTGTATGTGGGTGGGAGGGCAGGAATGGGGCTTGTTCTGCTGTGTATGTGGGTGGGGGGGCAGGAACGGGGCTTGTTCTGCTGTGTATGTGGGTGGGAGGGCAGGACCGGGGCTTGTTCTGCTGTGTATGTGGGTGGGGGGGGCAGGAACGGGGCTTGTTCTGCTGTGTATGTGGATGGGGGGCAGGAATGGGGCTTGTTCTGCTGTGTATGTGGGTGGGGGGGGGCAGGAACGGGGCTTGTTCTGCTGTGTATGTGGGTGGGAGGGCAGGAACGGGGCTTGTTCTGCTGTGTATGTGGGTGGGGGGGCAGGAACGGGGCTTGTTCTGCTGTGTATGTGGGTGGGGGGGCAGGAACGGGGCTTGTTCTGCTGTGTATGTGGGTGGGGGGGCAGGAACGGGGCTTGTTCTGCTGTGTATGTGGGTGGGGGGGCAGGAACGGGGCTTGTTCTGCTGTGTATGTGGGTGGGAGGGCAGGAACGTGGCTTGTTCTGCTGTGTATGTGGGTGGGAGGGCAGGAACGGGGCTTGTTCTGCTGTGTATGTGGGTGGGAGGGCAGGAACGTGGCTTGTTCTGCTGTGTATGTGGGTGGGGGGGCAGGAACAGGGCTTGTTCTGCTGTGTATGTGGGTGGGAGGGCAGGAACGGGGCTTGTTCTGCTGTGTATGTGGGTGGGAGGGCAGGAATGGGGCTTGTTCTGCTGTGTATGTGGGTGGGAGGGAAGGAATGGGGCTTGTTCTGCTGTGTATGTGGGTGGGGGGGAGGAATGGGGCTTGTTCTGCTGTGTATGTGGGTGGGGGGGCAGGAACGGGGCTTATTTTGCTGTGTATGTGGGTGGGAGGGCAGGAATGGGGCTTGTTCTGCGGTGTATGTGGGTTGGAGGGCAGGAACGGGGCTTGTTCTGCTGTGTATGTGGGTGGGAGGGCAGGAACGGGGCTTGTTCTGCTGTGTATGTGGGTGGGAGGGCAGGAATGGGGCTTGTTCTGCTGTGTATGTGGGTGGGGGGGAGGAATGGGGCTTGTTCTGCTGTGTATGTGGGTGGGGGGTAGGAACGGGGTTTGTTTTGCTGTGTATGTGGGTGGGAGGGCAGGAATGGGGCTTGTTCTGCTGTGTATGTGGGTGGATGGGAGGGAGGAACAGGGCTTGTTCTGCTGTGTATGTGGGTGGATGGGAGGGAGGAACAGGGCTTGTTCTGCTGTGTATGTGGGTGGATGGGAGGGAGGAACGGGGCTTGTTCTGCTGTGTATGTTGGTGGGGGGGCAGGAACGGGGCATGTTCTGCTGTGTATGTGGGTGGGGGGGCAGGAATGGGGCTTGTTCTGCTGTGTATGTGGGTGGGAGGGCAGGAACGGGGCTTGTTCTGCTGTGTATGTGGGTGGGAGGGAGGGAGAAACAGGGCTTGTTCTGCTGTGTATGTGGGTGGGGGGGCAGGAACGGGGCATGTTCTGCTGTGTATGTGGGTGGGGGGGCAGGAATGGGGCTTGTTCTGCTGTGTATGTGGGTGGGGGGGCAGGAACGGGGCTTGTTCTGCTGTGTATGTGGGTGGGAGGGCAGGAACGGGGCTTGTTCTGCTGTGTATGTGGGTGGGGGGGGAGGAACGGGGCTTGTTCTGCTGTGTATGTGGATGGGGGGGCAGGAACGGGGCTTGTTCTGCTGTGTATGTGGGTGGGGGGGGCAGGAACGGGGCTTGTTCTGCTGTGTATGTGGGTGGGAGGGCAGGAACGGGGCTTGTTCTGCTGTGTATGTGGGTGGGGGGGCAGGAACGGGGCTTGTTCTGCTGTGTATGTGGGTGGGGGGGCAGGAACGGGGCTTGTTCTGCTGTGTATGTGGGTGGGGGTGCAGTAATGGGGCTTGTTCTGCTGTGTATGTGGGTGGGAGGGCAGGAACGGGGCTTGTTCTGCTGTGTATGTGGGTGGGAGGGAGGGAGGAACAGGGCTTGTTCTGCTGTGTATGTGGGTGGGGGGGGCAGGAACGGGGCTTGTTCTGCTGTGTATGTGGGTGGGAGGGCAGGAACGGGGCTTGTTCTGCTGTGTATGTGGGTGGGGGGGCAGGAACGGGGCTTGTTCTGCTGTGTATGTGGATGGGGGGGCAGGAACGGGGCTTGTTCTGCTGTGTATGTGGGTGGGAGGGCAGGAACGGGGCTTGTTCTGCTGTGTACGTGGGTGGGAGGGCAGGAACGTGGCTTGTTCTGCTGTGTATGTGGGTGGGAGGGCAGGAACGTGGCTTGTTCTGCTGTGTATGTGGGTGGGAGGGCAGGAACGGGGCTTGTTCTGCTGTGTATGTGGGTGGGGGGGCAGGAACGGGGCTTGTTCTGCTGTGTATGTGGGTGGGGGGGCAGGAACGGGGCTTGTTCTGCTGTGTATGTGGGTGGGAGGGCAGGAACGGGGCTTGTTCTGCTGTGTATGTGGGTGGGAGGGCAGGAACGGGGCTTGTTCTGCTGTGTATGTGGGTGGGGGGCAGGAACGGGGCTTGTTCTGCTGTGTATGTGGGTGGGAGGGTAGGAACGGGGCTTGTTCTGCTGTGTATGTGGGTGGGGGGGCCGGAACGGGGCTTGTTCTGCTGTGTATGTGGGTGGGAGGGCAGGAACGGGGCTTGTTCTGCTGTGTATGTGGGTGGGGGGGCAGGAACGGGGCTTGTTCTGCTGTGTATGTGGGTGGGAGGGCAGGAACGTGGCTTGTTCTGCTCTGTATGTGGGTGGGAGGGCAGGAACGGGGCTTGTTCTGCTGTGTATGTGGGTGGGAGGGCAGGAACGTGGCTTGTTCTGCTGTGTATGTGGGTGGGGGGGCAGGAACAGGGCTTGTTCTGCTGTGTATGTGGGTGGGAGGGCAGGAACGGGGCTTGTTCTGCTGTGTATGTGGGTGGGAGGGCAGGAATGGGGCTTGTTCTGCTGTGTATGTGGGTGGGAGGGAAGGAATGGGGCTTGTTCTGCTGTGTATGTGGGTGGGGGGGAGGAATGGGCTTGTTCTGCTGTGTATGTGGGTGGGGGGGAGGAATGGGGCTTGTTCTGCTGTGTATGTGGGTGGGGGGTAGGAACGGGGCTTGTTCTGCTGTGTATGTGGGTGGGAGGGCAGGAATGGGGCTTGTTCTGCTGTGTATGTGGGTGGATGGGAGGGAGGAACAGGGCTTGTTCTGCTGTGTATGTGGGTGGATGGGAGGGAGGAACAGGGCTTGTTCTGCTGTGTATGTGGGTGGATGGGAGGGAGGAACGGGGCTTGTTCTGCTGTGTATGTGGGTGGGAGGGCAGGAATGGGGCTTGTTCTGCTGTGTATGTGGGTGGGAGGGCAGGAACGGGGCTTGTTCTGCTGTGTATGTGGGTGGGAGGGCAGGAGCGGGGCTTGTTCTGCTGTGTATGTGGGTGGGGGGGCAGGAACGGGGCTTGTTCTGCTGTGTATGTGGGTGGGGGGGCAGGAACGGGGCTTGTTCTGCTGTGTATGTGGGTGGGGGGGCAGGAATGGGGCTTGTTCTGCTGTGTATGTGGGTGGGAGGGCAGGAACGGGGCTTGTTCTGCTGTGTATGTGGGTGGGAGGGAGGGAGAAACAGGGCTTGTTCTGCTGTGTATGTGGGTGGGGGGGCAGGAACAGGGCTTGTTCTGCTGTGTATGTGGGTGGGGGGGCAGGAACGGGGCTTGTTCTGCTGTGTATGTGGGTGGGGGGGCAGGAACGGGGCTTGTTCTGCTGTGTATGTGGATGGGGGGGCAGGAACGGGGCTTGTTCTGCTGTGTATGTGGGTGGGAGGGCAGGAATGGGGCTTGTTCTGCTGTGTATGTGGGTGGGGGGGCAGGAACGGGGCTTGTTCTGCTGTGTACGTGGGTGGGAGGGCAGGAATGGGGCTTGTTCTGCTGTGTATGTGGGTGGGAGGGCAGGAACGTTGCTTTTTCTGCTGTGTATGTGGGTGGGAGGGCAGGAACGGGGCTTGTTCTGCTGTGTATGTGGGTGGGGGGGCAGGAACGGGGCTTGTTCTGCTGTGTATGTGGGTGGGGGGGCAGGAACGGGGCTTGTTCTGCTGTGTATGTGGGTGGGAGGGCAGGAACGGGGCTTGTTCTGCTGTGTATGTGGGTGGGAGGGCAGGAACGGGGCTTGTTCTGCTGTGTATGTGGGTGGGAGGGCAGGAACGGGGCTTGTTCTGCTGTGTATGTGGGTGGGAGGGTAGGAACGGGGCTTGTTCTGCTGTGTATGTGGGTGGGGGGGCAGGAACGGGGCTTGTTCTGCTGTGTATGTGGGTGGGAGGGCAGGAACGGGGCTTGTTCTGCTGTGTATGTGGGTGGGGGGGCAGGAACGGGGCTTGTTCTGCTGTGTATGTGGGTGGGAGGGCAGGAACGTGGCTTGTTCTGCTGTGTATGTGGGTGGGAGGGCAGGAACGGGGCTTGTTCTGCTGTGTATGTGGGTGGGAGGGCAGGAACGTGGCTTGTTCTGCTGTGTATGTGGGTGGGGGGGCAGGAACGGGGCTTGTTCTGCTGTGTATGTGGGTGGGAGGGCAGGAACGGGGCTTGTTCTGCTGTGTATGTGGGTGGGAGGGCAGGAATGGGGCTTGTTCTGCTGTGTATGTGTGTGGGGGGTAGGAACGGGGCTTGTTCTGCTGTGTATATGGGTGGGAGGGCAGGAATGGGGCTTGTTCTGCTGTGTATGTGGGTTGGAGGGCAGGAACGGGGCTTGTTCTGCTGTGTATGTGGGTGGGAGGGCAGGAATGGGGCTTGTTCTGCTGTGTATGTGGGTGGGAGGGCAGGAATGGGGCTTGTTCTGCTGTGTATGTGGGTGGGGGGGAGGAATGGGGCTTGTTCTGCTGTGTATGTGGGTGGGGGGTAGGAACGGGGTTTGTTTTGCTGTGTATGTGGGTGGGAGGGCAGGAACGGGGCTTGTTCTGCTGTGTATGTGGGTGGGAGGGCAGGAACGGGGCTTGTTCTGCTGTGTATGTGGGTGGGAGGGCAGGAACGGGGCTTGTTCTGCTGTGTATGTGGGTGGGGGAGCAGGAACGGGGCTTGTTCTGCTGTGTATGTGGGTGGGAGGGAAGGAACGGAACTTGATCCGATGTTGTTTTGTTGCTTGTTGCATTCTGTTATGTTGTTTTGTGCCGTTCTGCTGAGCATCATGGTACTGCTATGGAAGCACTGGAATGTGTGGAGGCTCTTGTGGGCTGCCCCCACCACATCCTCGGGTGTGATGATTGTTAACACAAACAACTTCCGATGATGATCGATATTTCCGAGAGATTCTTCTGTCTGGTACAATGTTAAACCCGACTCTTTCTCTCTTCAGTAAGATACACAGAATACTGGAGGAACTCAGTAGGTCAGGCAGCATCTATGGAGAGGAATTTCCAGCATTTGTAGAATTTCTCATGTTTATGACAGCATTAGAGAAAGTGCAGTGTAGTTAGAGCTAAAAGCACAAGATCATAACGACATAGGTTGTGAGGTTGAGTCCATCTGATCGTACTAGGGAACCATTCATTAATTTTATAATAGCGGGGTATCCTTGGGCCTGGATCTACATTCATTCAAGCGTTTATATTGTCTGTCCAATGGGAGAGGGGTGAAAAGAGAATATCCTGGGTGGGAAGGCTCCTTGATTATGCTGGCTACTTTACTGAAGCAATTAGAAGACGTGCCTGTTGGCAGGTTAATTTGCTGCTGTAAGTTACCGCTAACTTGTTAGGGAGTGGCAAAATCTGGGGGAGTCGAAGGGAATGGTGGAATGGATCAGAGGGAAAATCAGTGGCGTCATGGAATTGTTCAGTAAAACAGCACAGACGAAGGGCTAAGTGGCCTCATGTCTGGTCGAACGGTAAGAAAATCTGTAGCCAGTCCAAATGTGTTATTTTGAAAGCTGTGCTGAGATAGCCCTGTAATGGAGAGATTAGGATTCTCTTCACACCCAGCAAGCAGTGCAGCTATTTGTGTGATATCTATCTGTTGCTTTACATTAGTGTAATCTAATTTCTTTAGCTTATATAAATCAGTGCAGTGAAACGAGTCTGACCCTGCTGAACCTTTCAAGTTCCAAGGGGCTCTGCACAATCTAAATTTTTTTATCACAAAACCGATTTTCAGTAGGGGAAAAGCCAAGAAAAAAGTATAAACAGCTAGTGAATTTTTTATGACACAGCCAGCCTGGAGAGCGTTGCACTCAGAAACAGTGAGATCTCTTTGTTCGGTAAGGGAACTAATTCACTTAAGTGAATAAAGATAACAGATATTTAGGAGAATCTCATAAAGCTGTTTTATGCAGTGGGCTAAAAATAAAATGATCTTTCGTGCAACATTTCTAGATAACAGAAGAAAGTTTACCTTTTCTTTTAATAGCCTAGGATGTCTAAAGCTATTCACTGCCATTAAAGTACTATTGGACTTTAGTTCTTGTTGTAAGACAGATAATGTGGCTTTTGCTTCAAGAAACAGGAGCTCTCACAGTGACAATAAACGATAATAAATTACAGCGCAGAAGGAGACTATTTGGCCCATTTTGTTCCTGCAGGTAACAGTGAGCTAGTTAGAGCATCTGGTTACTTTTTCATTCATCTTAGTTAAATAAACAGCTAAGGTTACAGGGCAGCCCCCTGAAGAGTTCAGTGGAGTCTTTTGCATGCACCCAAGGTCTCGGTCTGAAATGTGGACTCTTCGTTCCTCTCCATGGATGCTGCCTGACCTGTTGAGTTCCTGTGGTATTTTGTGTGTGTTGCCTAAAAGGGACACACTCAGGTTTAACACTGTAGCAGGCAGAAGAATCTTCAGAACTGTGGCACACCCTGGGAAGGGTCAGCAACCTGCGATGCAAAACCCTCCAGGTGCTTCCCTTTCCCTAACTGGACGGGAGGAAATGGAGGACTTTCCAGCTCTAGCCTATAGCACCCAATATATAACGTAAGTTTATTTATTACATGAACAGTACATTGAAATATACAGTGAAATGTGTCATTTGTGTTAACAACTAACACACCCTAAGCAACAAAACAAGCCCTGTTTCTCTCTCTCTCTCTCTCTTCCCTCTCATTTGATCCCAGAACAGACTGTTGTCTTCAGCCTCCAGCCTCCACCAGGACACAATGTGCCCTTGCATCCTAGACTCTCCTACTAACGGAAGTATCCTCCTCAATCCCACTATATCAAGGTCTTTCAGTATCTGGTAGATTTCCAAGATATTCCTTCTCATACTCTGAACTTTATTGCATACAGGCCCAGGGACATCAAATGCTCTTCACATGTAAAACCTTTCATACCTGGGATTTTTCTTGTGAACCTCTCTCCAGGAACACCCTTTGATAGATATGGGGCCAAAGTTGCTCACAACAGAGAATAAATGGAATGAAAATTAGCTTTTGTTTTGCTGCAGCAGCCGTACAGTTTTTGTATTAGAATGGAAATTTAACTTAAACCTAATATAAATTACACATAACTTATATAAGCAAAATAAAAAACTAAAAGAAAAAAGTAAAGAAAAGGAAGCAATAGATAGATAGATAGATAGATAGATACTTTATTCATCCCCATGGGGAAATTCAACATTTTTTCCAATGTCCCATACACTTGTTGTAGCAAAAACTCATTACATACAATACTTAACTCAGTAATAATATGATATGCATCTAAATTACTAACTCAAAAAGCATTAATAATAGCTTTTAAAAAAGTTCTTAAGTCCTGGCAGTTGAATTGTAAAGCCTAATGGCATTGGGGAGTATTGACCTCTTCATCCTGTCTGAGGAGCATTGCATCGACAGTAACCTGTCGCTGAAACTGCTTCTCTGTCTCTGGATGGTGCTATGTAGAGGATGTTCAGGGTTTTCCATAATTGACCGTAGCCTACTCAGCGCCCTTCGCTCAGCTACCGATGTTAAACTCTCCAGTACTTTGCCCACGACAGAGCCCGCCTTCCTTATCAGCTTATTAAGACGTGAGGCGTCTTTCTTCTTAATGCTTCCTCCCCAACACGCCACCACAAAGAAGAGGGCGCTCTCAACAACTGACCTATAGAACATCTTCAGCATCTCACTGCAGACATTGAATGACGCCAACCTTCTAAGGAAGTACAGTCGACTCTGTGCCTTCCTGCACAAGGCATCTGTGTTGGCAGTCCAGTCTAGCTTCTCGTCCAACTGTACTCCCAGATATTTGTAGGTCTTAACCTGCTCCACACATTCTCCATTAATGATCACTGGCTCCATATGAGGCCTAGATCTCCTAAAGTCCACCACCATCTCCTTGGTCTTGGTGACATTGAGACGCAGGTAGTTTGAGTTGCACCATATCACAAAGTCCTGTATCAGTTTCCTATACTCCTCCTCCTGTCCATTCCTGACACACCCCACTATGGCCGTGTCATCAGCGAACTTCTGCACATGGCAGGACTCCGAGTTATATTGGAAGTCAGATGTGTACAGGGTGAACAGGACCGGAGAGAGTACGGTTCCCTGTGGCGCTCCTGTGCTGCTGACCACTGTGTCAGACCTACAGTCTCCCAACCGCACATACTGAGGTCTATCTGTCAAGTAGTCCACTATCCAATCCACCATGTGAGAGTCTACTCCCATCTCCGTTAGTTTGTGCTTTAAGATCTTGGGCTGGATGGTGTTAAAGGCACTAGAGAAGTCAAGGAATGTAATCCTCACAGCACAACTGACCCCATCTAGGTGAGAGAGTGATTTGTGCAGCAAATACGTGATAGCATCCTCCACTCCCACCTTCTCCTTATACGCAAACTGAAGCGGATCCCGGGCGTGCCTGGTTTGTGGCCTCAGATTCTGTATTATCAGCCGCTCCATGGTCTTCATCACGTGTGACGTCAAGGCAACAGGTCTGAAGTCATTCAACTCCTTTGGTTGTGGTTTCTTCGGTACCGGGACAATACAAGATGTTTTCCACTGTCTGGGTACTCTTCTCTGATCTAGACTCATGTTGAAGATGCGCTGTAGTGGTTCTCCCAGTTCAGTCGCACAGGCCCTCAGTAATCGTGGGGAAACTCCATCCGGTCCAGCCGCCTTGCTGGTACAGATCTTCCTCAGTTGACCTTCCACCTGTGCAGCCGTAAACCTGGGCGTGGGCCAGGTCTCCTGTGAGTGGATATTTTCCTGTGAGGGAAGTAAGCCTGGTGTGGAGTTCTGCAGTGAGGGTGAGATTGTGCTGTCGAACCTATTGAAGAAGTTGTTCAGCTGGTTCGCTTTCTCCACATCTCCACTTATGTTTGCCCCCCGCTTTGCACCACATCCGGTGATGATCTTCATCCCATCCCACACCTCCTTCATGCTTTTTTCCTGCAGCTTTTGTTCTAACTTTCTCCTATACTGCTCCTTTGCCCCCCTTATCTGTACTCTGAGTTCCTTCTGAACTCTTTTAAGCTCCAACCGATCACCATCTTTAAAGGCCCTCTTCTTCTGGTTTAGGAGGCCTTTGATGTGACTAGTGATCCAGGGCTTATTATTGGGATAGCAGCGAACAGTTCTAACAGGGACAACGGCATCCACACAAAAGTTAATATAGTCCGTTGTGCATTCAGTGACCTCCTCAACGCCCCCACAGAGCCCCCCTTGCAGTACATCCCAGTTGCAATACTGTCCAAGTGTGAAGATTCTTAAGGTCATTTCAACAATCTGTAGGCATTGGGGAAGATCTGTTGCTGAACTTTGGATAGACTCCTGTACCTCTTGCCTGATGGAAGCATGGAGAAGGAATGGCTCTGATAATGGGGGCCCCTGATGATGGATGTTACCTTCCTGAGCCATCACTCTGCAACCTTCACATACAGCTGAACCAGTGGATAATGCAAGATTTAGAGCCAGTTCTTGGGTTGAACTAAAAGTTAACAGGTAAGCATGAAGACATACCAACTAATAAGAAAAGAAATTGAGCTTTGTGAAAAGAATTATTTTTAATCTAAAAAAATGCTTCTGCCCTGAGTGAGTTATTAGGAATAGATCAAAACAGTATTCAATCAGCATTGCCTGAAGATGGTGCAAGGTTCTGGTTCATCACCACCACTCGTTTATTTTTCCATCATATTCTCAATCATAATTTTTTTCCTTGTAGGTGCAATGTTTTAAGTTTTTCACTAGAGCCACCTACTGCTTGAAGATGGGATACAAAATGATGTAAACAAATGAACCAGGATTAGATCACACAACTCTTCCATCCTCCCTCATCTTTCAGTGGCTAGCCTGCTTGGTGACTTCCTTGCCTTCATCTCCCTAAGGTCTGTACATTGACCAATCTCAACCTTGAACCATTCAGACTCTATCACATCCTGTTGTCAAGAGTTCAAAAATACACAATTTTCTCCAAGAATGTTCAATCCGGAAAAGTGTGAATTGATACAGTTTGGAAGGTTGAAGTAAAAGGTGGAGAACGGCAGAACGGCAGAATGGCAGGATTCTTAGCAGTGTGGAGGAACAGAATGATCTTCAGCATCCAAGTCCATAGATCTCTCAAAGTTTCCACAGGATGACTGCAAAGGCAAATGGTGTGCAGTCTTTCAATAGTTGAAGCAATGAATTCAAGAGTCACGAGGCAATGTTGCAGCTCTATAAAACTCTGGTTAGACAACACTAGTAGTACTGTGTGCAGTTCTGGTCCCCTCATTATAGGAAGGATGTGGAAGCTTTAGAAAGGGTGCAGAGGAGATTTACCAAGATGCTGCCTGGATTAGAGTGCATGTCTTACAAGGGTAGGGTGAGTAAGCTAGGGGTTTTCTCTTTGGAGAGGAGGATGAGCGGTACTTGTTAGAGGTGTTTAATATGATGAGATACAGATTGTGTCAACAGCCAGTGCTGTTCTTCTCCCAGCCTGGAAATAGCTAATGAGAAAGCATAGTTTTCAGATGATTGGAGGAAAATATTGACAGGATTTCAGGGTGGTGGGTAGTGAGCATGTGAAACGAACTATGAGGGATGGTAGTGGCAGCAGGTACATTAGGGACATGTAAAAAACTCTTAAAGAGGCACATGGAAGATAGAAAAGCGGGGGACTATGTAGGAGAGTAGGTTTAGATTCAGTTTAGGTTTAGAGTAGGTTTAGATTCAGTTTAGTTTAGAGTAGGTTTAGATTCAGTTTAGGTTTAGAGTAGGTTTAGTAGGTATAGATAGTAGGTTATAAGGTCAGCACAACATTGTGGGATGAAAGTCCTGAACTGAGCTGTACGGTTCTGCATTCTATGTTCTATGAGCAGTAAGACATCTTTCCTCATCTTAGACCAGAGTGGGTCACTCTTTATTCTGAACGATTTCCCTGTAGTACAAGAGTCCTCTTTTTGTGACAAACCCACTCATAATCTTGAAAGTTTCAGATCTTCCAAAATCTATTGTTTAAAGAATATGCCCCCCCCCTCCCCCTGACTCTTCACACTATGTTACATGGACTTGTTTTGGTAATCAGTGAAAACATCCATCAACTTGAAAGTTCAGGGTGAGTTTACTAAATCATATCAGGACATGGGAATGTGATAAGGTAGATGTTGAGATGTTTCCACTAATGGAACCATTCTGGATAAGGGGGCATAGCTATATGATAAGGAGACAGTCATTTAAAACTCAGGCTTTAGAAATATCTTCACACGATGAGTGATCAATCTTTGGATTCTCGTAACCTATAAGGCTGTGGAGACTAAATCAACAGAAATACTTAGAAATGAGGTAGACAAGCCTTCAGAACACAGAGCATAGAACACAAAATATTATAGCACTTTGCCGGCCCATGATATTGTGCCAACTTTTAACCTATTTTAACGTCAATTTAATCCTTCCATCTCACAAACCCTCCATTTTTTCCATGTGCCTGTCTCTCTCAAATGCCCTTAATGTGTCTGCCTCTACCACTACCCCTAACAGTGTATTCCACGCACCCACCAGTCTCTGTGTGAAGAATTTACCTCTGGCATCTTCCCTATATTTTCCTCTAATCTCCTTAAAAATTACACCCCTTCATATTAGCTATTATTGCTTTGGGGTTTTCTTTGCCTCTTGCCACATTTCAAAACTCAAAGTACATACAACCCTGAGATTCATTTTCCTGCAGACACACTCAGCAAATCTATAGAATAGATAGGTTCAATGACAGATCAACCGGAATGCAGAAGACAACAAACTGTGCAAATGAAAATATAAATAACAAACGAGAACATGAGATAATGAGATAACGAATGCTTAAAGTGAGATCTTTGGTTGTGGGAACATCCCAATGGATGGCAAGTGAGTGTAGTTAACCCCTTGTTCAAGATCCTGATGGCTGAGGGGTAACTGATGGTCTGAGTCCTGAGGCCTGGTGTGAGTACCTTCTACCTGATGGCAGCAGTGAGAAAAGAGAATGGCTTAGGTGGTGGGCATCCCTAATGATGGACGCTGCTTTTCTACAGCAACATTTCATGTTGAGGTGCTCAATGTTTGGGAGGGCTTCACCTGTGATGCACAGGGCTGAATCCACAACCTTTTGTAGACTTTTCCATTCAAAAGCGTTGGTGTTTCCACACCAGGCCATTTTGCAGTCAGTCAATACCATCTCTACTACACACCTGTAGAAATCTGTCAAAGTTTTAGATGTCATGCTGAATTTCCGTAGACACTTAAGGAAGCAGAGGCACTGCTGTGCCTTCTGTGCAATTGCACTTACATGCTGAGAAACTATTTATGCCTCTATCAGGTCACTTCTCATCCTTTTTCACTCCAAATGGAAATGCTCTAGCTTACTTAATCTAGTTTCATGATACACGCTCTCTAATCCACGCAGCAGCCTGACAAATCTTCTCTGCGCCCCCTCTAAAACTTTCACATCCTTCCGATAATGAAGTGAGCGGAACTGAACTGAAAGGCCAGGGAATTGAGGGTTATTTGGATCTGGTACAGAAGAGTAATTATGGTCTGGAGTAGATCATTCATGATCATGATGAATAATGGGACAGGCTTGAGGAGCCAAGTTCCTACTCCTGTTCCTGTGTATTGGTTCATTTTTGTATGGACTATCAATTGAACATGGCTAATGGCATCAAGAAAGGGGTCCTTACTGGGTTGCAGAGATGACTCAGATCCCATCCCATAGGGAAAGGAAATAGTCAACAGAGGTGCATTCAAAACGCTTTTTAAGATTATAAAAACTGTGCATCATTCCATACAGCATTTCTTCAACAACAGCTTGCAGTAATAGATTGGAATTAACACAATTAAACCTCCCAGAATAACTTGGTTGGCATCCTTCCCCTCTGTGTGAGAAGATGGATGTCTGGCTCTCAACTTTTGTTGACTAAGACAATTCCGAACAAGAAACAGAGTCTGCCTTGGTGAGATTGTCCATATAAATTAACAAAACACATTATCAAAGATTCAGGAAGGGTAAGGATTTAGGCTAGAGATTCAGGAAATAAATTCAAAAGCTTAGGGTTTTGATGACTGTAAGCCCCTCTCTAAGCTCCATGGGAAAGGAGCAGCAATATGGTGATGGAAGAACCACAGGTTTAATATCACCAGCATATATCGTGAAATCTGTTAACTTTGCAGCAGCAGTACAATACATATAGAAAAAAACTGTGAATTTCATTAAGTATAAATGTATATTAAACAGTTAAATAAGTAGAGCAAAATAAAAGTAGTGAGGTAGTGTTCATGGGTTCAATGTCTGTTCAGGAATCAGATGGCAGAGAGGAAGAAGCTCTTCCTGAATCATTGAGTGTGTGCCTTCAGGCTCCTGTACCACCTTGTTGGTAGCAATGAGATGAGTGCAGGTCCTGGGTGGTGGAGGTCCTTAATGAAACCACATTCCCTGAGAAAGGAGGGCATTTTGGATGCCCTGTGATGCCCTAATACATCCTGTTGCAATTTGGAAAAGAGGGTCATCCTTACAAGAGGCAAGGTAGGAAGAGGTAAAATTAGGTACACTAGGCTATGGGCATCAGTGGGTGTTTGGTATTGTCAGTGAGTTTCTCTCCTGAGATGTGGGAAAGGGCTAGAAATCAGGTGTCTGATGCAAGTGAGATTGAGAACAGAGTGGAGATTAGTGGTGACAGTGATAGATTTGATGAGTTTGGCCCAGGTGCAGGAAGAGTTGGGAAGTGATACCAAAGAAGGCTTGAAACAAGGAACTGTTCTACATAGCCAACAAACACAAACCAGTTTTACTAGGACACATGCAAGTGCCCACAACTACAGCTTTGATTTGCAGCAAGTCAGATAACCTAAAAGAGAAGTTGTTCAGGGTGAGAACCAGTTCAGTCAGGCAGATGGAAGTGACAGTAGAGGGGAGTCAGAATCAGAAGCAGCTTTATTCTCAACTACAAATGTTGTAAAACGTGTGGTTTTGTGGCAGCCATACAGTGTAATACATGAAATATGCTATAAATTATAATTGTATGTATGTACATATACAGGGCCAATAAAAAGTATTCACTACCCCTTGAGAGTTTTCATGTTTTATTGTTTTACAACATTGAACTACAGTGGATTTAATTTGGCTTTTTTGACACTGATCAAAAGAAAAAGACACTTTCTTCATGTCAAACTGAAAACAAATTTCTACAAATGGTCTAAATTTATTGCAATTATTAAACACAAAATAATTGATTGCATAATTTCTCACCCCCTTCAGATCAGTACTTAGTAGATACACCCTTGGCAGCAATTACAGCCTTGAATCTGTGTGGATAGGTCTCTATCAGCTTTGCACATCTGAACACTGCATTTTTTCCCCATTCTTCTTTACAAAACTGCTCAAGCTCTGTCAGATTGCATGGGGATTGTGAGTAAACAGCCCTTTTCAAGTCTAGCCACAAATATTCAATTGGATTGAGGTCTGACTTGGCCACTTCAGCACATTAACTTTGTTGTCTTTAAGCCACTCCCGTGCAACTTTGGCTTTATGTTTGAGGTCATTGTCTTGCAAAAAAACAAATCTTCCAAATCGCAGTTTTCTTCCAGACTGTATCAGGTTTTCCTCCAGGATTTCCCTGTATTTTGCTGCATTCATTTTATCCTCTACTTTCACAACCCTTCCAGGGCCTGCTGTAGTGAAGCATTCCCACAGTATGATGCAGCCACCACCATGCTTCATGGTAGGGATGCTGTGTTTTTGATGATGAGCGGCATTTGGCTTATGCCAAACATTGTATTAAGTCTGATGGCAAAAATGCTCAATCTCAGTTTCATCAGACCACAAAACCTTCTTCCAGCTGACTTCAGAGTCTCCCATATGCCTTCTGCCAAACTCTAGCCAAGATTTCAAGAGATTTTTTCTCTAACAGCGGCTTTCTCTTTGCCACTCTCTCATAAAGCTGCGACTGGTGAAGCACCCAGGCAACAGTTGTTGTATGCACAGTCTCTCCCATCGCAGCTACTGAAGTTTGTAGCTCCTCCAGAGTTGTCATAGGTCTCTTGGTGGCCTCCCTCACTAGCCCCCTTCCTGTGTGGTCACTCAGTTTTTGAAGCTAGCTTGCTCTAGACAGATTTACAGCTGTGCTATATTCTTTCCATTTTTTGATGATTAACTTCCAAGAGATATTCAGTGACTTGGAATTTTTCATGTATCCATCTCTTGGCTTGTGCTTTTCAATAACCATTTCATGGAGTTGCTTGGAGTGTTCTTTTGTCTTCATGCTGTAGTTTTTGCCAAAATGCTGACTCACCAGCAGTTGGACCTTCCAGATACAGGTGTATTTTTACTATAATTAATTGAAACACCTTGCCTGCACACAGTAATCTCCATTTAACTAATTATGTGACTTCTAAAGCTAATTGTCTGCATCAGTTATGACTTGGTGTGTGCAACATAATGAAAGAAGGAACACTGTTCAGTTTTGAAATGCTTAAAGAGAAACACTTATTAGAAAAACAAGATTTTTATTGTTATTTACAGATGTGACAATATGTTAATAAGACATTTAAAAATGTAACCAAGGCAAGTACATGCTTGATAGAGCTCTTTAGAAAAGCATATAATTCAGATAATGGTAGTAGAATCATTTCAAGCATGTATAAGGGGTTGTCAAATCTTAAAATACATTCGACTTCATACACTAAAACAAAATGGGAGAAGGAAGGAAGGATAATTATATCTGAGGAAGAATAGACAACAATATGGAGATATCAATGGAAGTGTACTAGTTCACAGAAATGGAGGGAGTTTGGATGGAAAAACTTGATAAGATATTTTATTACACTCTCTCAGACATCCCATTATGATAGTAACCTCCCTGTTTGCTGGAGAAATTGTGGAAATCAAAATGCAAATCATAATCATATTTTTTGGGACTGCCCTGTTATCAAAAACTATTGGAGGGGGATACACAATGCCCTACAAGACATCTTTAAATGTGAAATACCCTTGGAGAGTAAGACCATATATTTTGGATATATACCTCAAGAATGGTTGAAAAGAGATAAATATTTAATGAATATACTGTTGGTGGCTGGTAAAAAGACTCTTACTAGGAAATGGTTATCACAGGAGAGCCCAACTTTAAGTACATGGATGGAAATTACAATGGACATTTACAAAATGGAAGATAACAGCATCTGTTAACCATAAGCTGGAACAATTTGATTCATACTGGGGGAAAATGGTTTAACTACATAATGCCTCATAGGCCTCATTTTATTCTCACAAATCAATGAATCTGTTGTAAAAAAAAAAGATCACTCCCTACTTGTACATAGTTCTTTCCTTTTGTTTGTTTTTTCTTTCCACTCTTTTCTATAAGTGTATACCCCAGATAAATACTTTGTGGAGATTTGTGATATATATGATTATATGATATAAATGTACAATGTCTGAAATACATCTTATGGAAATGCTTGTTTGATGATGAACTTCAATTAAAAAATAAATTACAAAAAAGGGGGGTGAATACTTATGCAATCAGTTACTTTGTGTTTTAGATTTGTAATTAATTTAGATTACTTTGTAGAGCTCTTTCCACTTTGATATGAGTCTTTTTCTGCTGATCAATGTCAAAAAAAAGCCAAATTAAATCCAACGTGTGAATACTTTTTATAAGCACTGTACATGCATAGAAAACATATATATATTTTTATCACATTTTGATGGTTTCATAGACAATGATGGCAATGCATGTGGAAACAGCAGCATCTCGGGGACGAAACTATGTGTTTTCTCTTTATTAAATGTGTAATTTACAATTGTAAGGTGGTGCTGGACTCCAAGGACTTTGGGTCCTGCAGGTCTACCCCATCAGCGAGCTGCTTGTTGATTGGAGGAGCTGACCGGCGTGTTGGATAGCCTGGATTAGACATGGAAGGCACTGGAGTTGGTACGTGAAAGTGGCGCGCAATGTAAACATGGTGATTGTCTCGGACATTTCTTTGTGATCACAGGACCCGGTTGGACATTGATAATGTAAGATGCTGCAGGCCTGTTTCCCTTGTTTGGTGATGCTACAGGCAACGTGGGAGCTGCGAGGCCTCGGTTGTTATGAGGACTGGGCCTCAAGCCACGGGTTTGCCTGCTACTGCAGGCCAGGAGGGAAGAATCCGGAGGCGGTGTAGAGTAGTGTCTGTGCTCAGTTGCCTCTCCTGTCAGTGCTGCTCTCCGATGTCCGATGAATGGAATGATAGGCAGGATTGCAGTGGCTGAGCACTGCCGGGGATCTGTACAGGGTCTTGTACTATATATGTGCGTTTATTTTTGCTTCACTATGTTTATTTTGCTTGCTATTTTGAATGCGCTGTGTACATTTTGCACCTTGGCTGCAGAGGAACACTGTTCATTTGGCTGTGTTCATGCATGGTTGAATGATAATTAAATCTGATTTTGATTTGAGAAAGAAAAGAAATTACACACAGCTGGGCCCTTTCAATGGTTGAGCCAGTGATAGACTGGACATTCCAGAAGGAGGTGCCACTGGAGTGAATCTGTTGGTGGAGGGTTTGAAGCTGTTCCTAAAATGTTGAGTGTATGGCTTCAGGCTTCTGTATCTCCTCTGTGTAGTAATGAGGAGAGGGCACGTCCTTGGTGATGGGGTTCCTGAATGATGAATGCTGCCGTTTGAAAATGTCTTTGATGCTTGGGAAACCAGTATCCCCTCCATACTAAGTGATAATACAACCAGTTAGAATGCTTTCCATGATACATGCATTTGCAAAAATTTGCTGAAACTGGCTGGATCTTAGTTGCAGGAAGAAGAGTGGTTGGGGGCGGGGGGGGATGCATAGGGCTTTAAAACTTTCCTGATTGCGGATGGCAATGTATAATGGCTAGACATCTATTGTGAAAATGAAGCATTGGGGTCTAATGAATTTGTCAAATTGGTAAAGGACATGAAGGGTGTCCGTTTTGTAAGTAGGAAGGAATTGAAGAGATGGTAGAGTTAACGTATGAGAGGATAAGTTCAGTGAGGCAAGCACAGGTAGAAACTAAAGGCCTGCCCAATGAATTTATCAAAAACAATGGGTCTACCCAATGAGTTTACCAGAAAAAATATGCCTGACTAGGGCTCGGTTATTTTTGGGGAGTGTCACAATAACAACCTGAATCTTTTCAGAGGGCCCTGGCATGGACACAGAACCCCATCTCCCTGAGAGGCCTGATCACAGTCGCTCAGACCGCTCTACGGTGCTGTATCATCATGGAGTCCGGTGGAGGAGTGCCAACTTCCTGGAGTTGGGTTACAGAACTGATCTGCCCACTGACCCATTCCGGCTATGACCCGAAGGAGTTTCAATGACCCCAGACTCACTTCAGTGGTGGGGCAATCTCCAGGGAGTTGGGGGAGTCTGCAGATATCATCGTTCACCAATTAATGGGGTAAATTAATGGTTGCCATGGTAACGTAGCAGTCAACGCGTCGTTATTACAGCTCGGGGTGTCGGAGTTCAGAATTCAATTCCAGAGTCATCTGTAAGGAGTCTCTGTCCGTCCTCCCCATGGAATGCATGGGTTTTCCATGGGTTCTCCAGTTTCCTTCCAGTGTCCAAAGACGTACTGGGTGGGTTCATTGGGCATTGTAAATTGTCCCATGATGACAATCTGCTTTTTTGGGATTGTCGAGGGTTGCTGAGGCAGTGTGGCTCAAAGGGTCAGAAGGCCCTACTCCATGTTTTATTGCCAAATAGATAAATAAATAAAACAGATTTAAACTTTTGTTGAAATGTGGAGAAAATGCTGGGAAACAGGAATAATCCTGGAAACTACAGTGTGGAGCGAGCTGCCTGAGCAAGTGGTGGATGCCATTTCGATTTCAATGTGTAAGAGAAGTTTGGATTGGTACATGGATTGGTACATGGACGGCTATGGTCCGGGTGCAGGTTGATGAGTCAAGGCAATTTAAATGGTTCAGTATGGACTGGATGGGCCGAAGGGCCTGTTTCTGTGCTGTAGCTTTCTGTCACTCTCTGTGACCAATGAGCTTATCAGAAATAATAGGCCTAGCAATGCTCCTGTTTTTAGATCTTGGGTAAGAGGTGAAAGTAGCAAGTGTGTATTGGCATCCTATCCAGTTGGATGGGAGATCAGATGTGAGGAGTTCTATGACGCTATGGTTAGACAGTGGCTGAATGATTATCGGTGAGGTCATAGCCAATGAGTAGGTATAAGGGCTGTTCTCTGCCCTTTGCGAGGTAGACACCAGTCCACCAGTTGACAATGGTACCATCCTTGTCTGCAGGCTTGATGGCAAGGTCAGGATTGGTGGAGAGTGCATGCCACGCTTTGCATGATGTTGTTGTCATGATGGCAATAGGAGATGAAATGGTCAAGAGAGGATGAAAGGGGTGTCCAAGAGGAAGAGAAAACTTCGGTCATCAGTGGGGTATGAAGATCTTGCTAAAGGAATTTGCATGGAGGGAGAGGTTGTGGAAGAAGAGATCAATATCATGATGAGCCTGAACTCACTGAGGTACAAAGATGGGCATTTGGAGAGCATCTTTACTCTCCCCAAAGACCATCCCGAGCTCTTGGAAGTGTGGGAATCTTGTGCTTCTTAATGGGAATAATATCCATTATCTTAAACTCAATTAAAGTTAGGGACATTGAATGGAACCTTACCACAATTTTGGAGGTGTTTAACAGGACAACGAAACATCAAAGGGGCCTTGGGAAACGGGTGAGAGAAATGTATTTTAATCTTGCATTCCTGATGTCTAACACAGCAGCTGAATATTTACGGCTCTTCTTTGGGAGGTTTGGATCTAGATTTCTGATTGGAAAAAAATTAAATATCTCGCCACCACCCCCCAAGGGCATTGGTGTCTCGTAAAGCATTCCATCTCTTCTGTGCTGTTAAATTTATGAGTGTTAGGAAAGAAGACATTTAAATGTAAAACAGGAAAATTTATCACCACCTCCAGCACTGAGACTGCTGCAACCTCACCAGCCTTTACAGTAGTGACATCAATTTATTAGAAGTATGTATAAATGATTTCTAAACGAGGCAATGCACCTTGTCAATTCTTCCTTCCTCATATTTGCAATCAGGTTGGTAGCAAACAATGAAATCAATAGAAATTAAGAAAAAATTGCATCCATCTCTTTACCAAAGTTTCTATTCAGAAATTCATCACAACAACAAAAACAGTGTTGTTAGTTTTGAGGTTCTTCATTGCACCTCAGCCACCCCCACTCACACACACAAACACTCACACCACCATAATCTTCTCTGTAAGGAATCTGCTGCTGTCATCTCATTGTATATTAATAACGATTTTGAGTCCAGAACTTGGTGTGTGTTGTCAAGATTGAGGAATAAGTCCACTGCAGACTTGTAAGTTCAAAATTCAAAGTTCAAAGTAAAATTTATTGTCAGAGCACAGACACTATGTGTCACCACATACAACCCTGAGGTTCTTTTCCTGTAGACATACTGAGCAAATCTATAGAACAGTAACTGTAAAGAGGATCAAAGAAAGATCAACCAGACTGCAGAAGACAACAAACTGCAAATACAAATATAAATAAATAGGAATAAATAGTGAGAACATGGAATATTAAGATAAAAAGTCCTTAAAGTGAGATAATTGGTTGTGGGAACATCTCAATAGATGAATGTAATTATCCCCTTTTGTTCAAGAGTCTGATGGTTGAGGGGTAGTGACTGTTTTAGGATCTGGCGGTGTGAGTCCTGACACTCTTGTACCTTCTACTTGATGGCAGCACTAAGAAAAGAGTATGGCCTGGGTGATGAAGATCTTTGATGATGGGTGCTGCTTTTCTACCGCAATGTTCCATGTAAATGTGCTCAATGGTTGGAAGAGTTTTACCTGTGAGGTACTGGGCCGAATCAACTACCTTTTGTACGATTTTCCACTCAAAGGCATTGGTGTTCCCATACCAGGCCATAATGCAGCCAGTCAGCACACTTTCCACCGCACAGCTATAGAAGTTTTTGATCTCATGCTGAGTTTCCGCAGACTCCTGAGGAAGTAGAGGTGTGTGTGTGTGTGTGTGTGTGTGTGTGTGTGTGTGTGTGTGTGTGTGTGTGTGTGTGTGTGTGTGTGTGTGTGTGTGTGTGTGTGTGTGTGTGTGTGTGTGTGTGTGTGCCCCCCTCCGGTCGTGGTTGACCATGGGTACTGCGCCTCTGGTAGTCTCCAGGGGAGAAGCCAGAGCAGAGTTGATATGGAGATCCGTCTGTTGCCCATGCAGTGGGACCCCCTCTCCATGCTGATGACAGATCCAAAGGAACGACGAAAGTCGATACAGTTTGGTGCCAGCAGCATCGCAGGAGTTGCCGTGCCAGTGCTGGGTACAGCAGTCAGCCGCCTTCGGGACTCCGACTCCGGATTTTTCCTCGGGGTTTACTCCCAAAGCCTTTCCTGTGAGCGGGTATAGCCGCAAGGCAGCGGAAATTTGAAATTGGAGTTTTCCCTCTCCTAGATGAGCTACCATCCATTGTTAATGAGCCCCATCTGTCCAGAGCAACTGATTTTAAGGCACCAGTGGCCCACCTTTGCCCCTTCTTCTGTCAGTGAGAACAGCTCCGCCGGGCATAAGAACTACACCACACGTGAAGGCCGGGAATTGGACTGGGTTGTCGGAGGCTGTTTGAGATGCACACCATGAAGAGCATTTGTTTAGCAGTGGGACGCTAGGGGCATGGCAGCAGAATACTCCAAATCTTGGTGGGCCGGTTTAAAACAGTTACTACCCCTCAACCATCAGGCTCTTGAACAAAAGGGGATAGCTACACTCACTTAAGGACTCAGTTCATAACTTGTTGTTATTTATTTATATATGCATTTGCACAGTTTGTTTACAATCTATAGTTCTAGATGTTACAGTTTACAGTTACTGTTCTATAGTTTTACTAATTATGCCCACAGAAAAAGGATCTCAGGGTTGTATGTATGTACTCTGATAATAAATTTTACTTTAAACTTTGAACCTTGAGTCCCCTGCACCATCAAGGACATCTTCAAAAGGTGGCACCTCAGGAATGCAACATCCATTATAAGGACCCTCACTATCCAGGGCATCCTCCAAGCGGACTACGTCTTTGTTATGATTTGTTTCAATGACCCGGACAGCAGACTCAATGGGCCAAATGGCCTAATTCCGCTCCTATGTTTTACATTTTATGGTCTTTGCGGACCAGCTTTATGTTTTGGCTCTTGGTAGGGTCACCGAAAGCAAACTGGTCAGAGGATAGTGGCCAGACTAACTGTGGTCCACCCATCCACCGGTCCTCCAGGTTCGGAGTTTCAGCTCAGAGCTAAAGATGCTCACTGCTCAAGCAAAACTGTTATATAAACAGCAAGGAAGAAACCTTCTATGTCTGTGTGTGATAGTATTCTTGAGTTTCCACCCAGAACTTGCATGGCTAATAGTAGTGAAAACCAAGAGGAATCTACTAGCATGATTACAGAAGCCATGAACACTGCCAAGGGAAGATGGCCAAGGACAGACAGAGGTAAAGGGCTTTCATTCCTGCTGTAATGGGCAGTAAGTGAGTAAGTACCCAGCACATGCCTTCACATCACTACAATCACAGGGAGTCTGGGGGCCCGTGCTCAATGTTTTCTGAACACTCTGCCAGCTGCACAGAGACCTCTGCTCTCAGAGGGTGGTGAAAATCTGATCATTAGACATAGTTGAGATGGGCACATATAAATATTTGAAGCATTGTGGGAAGGAGACTGAAACATGAATGGTGTTATGTTTCCTAATCACCGGCAACTGTCGGAAGAAGGCTCCCGTACTCTGTATAGAGTCTCCATCTCCCTCTCCCATCCTCGAGATGGGGTGGGGCTTGGAGAAGCCGCACAAAAAATTGTAACATCAGAACAGTGAGTACTGTCTCCGCTTTAGTTGTTGCAGGAGTGACCTCTCTCTCCCTCAATGGAGAGCGAGCTTGTCTGAGATACCAAAGTGCTGGGTTACAACTGTAGTTTTTGATGGACTTTGGATCAAGGTCACTTTCGGGGGTGGGTGAGGGGGGCTTTTGCCATTACTTGCACGGTGGGGGGGATGGGGGTGTTGGTGTTTCTGCTGGCACGAGTGGGGGGAGGGTTGATGCTACTGCTTGTTCAAAGGGAGGGGTGTGTAGGGACTTCTGGGTTTCAATGTTTCTAATGTTCATTCTATGGGGTTTCTTGTTTCATGGATGTCTGTGAAGACTGAGAATTTCAGGTTGTATACTGCATACATTTTCCGACATTAAAATGAAGCTTTGAACCTTTGAACTGTCACAGATGAGGAGTTGAGAGCAGTGCAGATTAACCATGACCATATTAAAGGTGGGGCAAGCTCGAGAGGCCTGCTGGCCTCTGTCTGCTCTTAATTTTTTGTGTATTAGCATTCTACAATATCTCAACCGACTGTGACAAAGGGTACTTTATCATCTCAATTACTATTTCATCTTGCAGGACACAAGTAAAAGAATCTGAATGTTCTAGCCACCTTTGTCTACTCAGAAAAGAATAAGAGATCCCATACGGAGCCTAGTTTGCTGTGTAAAAAGTTGGCGAGCACTGATATCTCTGTGGTATTACCATTGCACAGCCTGCAGCTCTGGGACAAAGAACATTAAAGCAAGATACAATGCAGTTGCATAAACCTTGGTTAGGCACGTTTGGGCTGTTGTGTGCACTTCTGGTCACCGTATTACAGGAAGGAGGTGGAGGGTTAGGAGAGGGTGCTGAAGTGCTTCACCAGGGTTTTGCCTAAATTAGAGGGCTTTCGTTATAATGAGGGAGTGAACAAACTTAAATTGTTTTCACTGGAGCAGCAGAGGCTGAAGAACAACTTTATAGAAGTATAAGAGGCAGAGAGAGAGAGAGCAGATAGAGTCTTTTTTTTTCCCAGTGCCTATTGGTTAAATACTAGAAAGCAGAGCTTTGAGGTAACAGGAGGAAAGTTTAAAGGAGATTTATGGGGCAAGATTATTTACACAGATTGGTAAGTGCCTGGAACACACTACTGGGAAACAGACACAGACGGAACTTTAAAACAGACACCTGAACAAGTGACGAATGGAGGTATGTAACCATGTGCAGGAAGGTGGGATTAGATTAAATTGGCATCATGGTCAACACAGACACAATGAACTGAAGGGCCTGTTACTTTGATATACTGTGATGGGAGAAGACCAACACTGTCCAGTGTCATTCAGTTAGCAGATGGGAACAAGAGTAGATTGAACGTATGGTCCACCCAGATAGTCCAGCTTGTTGGCAGTACGTTAGGATGGCAACTGTTTATTTCCTTCCATAGATTCTGCCTGGCTTGCTGAGTTCCTTCAGTACTTTGAGTGTGTTGATAAGATGTGGAATTTCATTTGACTCTGTATTACTTCTGCTAAAATCAGAAAGGCGACTACAAGGCTTTCTATACAATGAGAAGACAAATCAGTGCTATCCTATGCACAGTACACACAGATTTCCCAAACACATGACATTTACTCTTTGAAGTTAGACTCAGAGTCCCACTCTCAGCTCTAAGTCAAGGGCTGTGGGTTTGAATCCCACCCCATAAGACTCCAGCATCAAAATTTAGGCTGGCACTCCCACGGAAAGCTGAAAGGAGGTTGTCGTTGTCACAAGAGCAGTCGTTTGGCCGGCATGGCCCAATCTGCTCCTTGCTTCACAGGGTTGAGCAGAAAGCCTGGACAAGGGAGAGTCAGGCTTTCAAAGTCCATCTTCAGCCTGGGTGACTGCACTACATCTGCATACTATCTCTATCAGCTTAACTCTAGAAACTTCACTGAACTTCCTACCACAAAGAGTCGTACAAAGCGCTGGCACTCTGTTCTGCTAGCACACCACTTTAAGCCTTGCCTCAATGCAAATTAATTCCACACTGCAGTCTTTTGAGGTGTGGGTGCATCCACAACTCAGTAAGAAAGAGAATTCTCACCACTGGTGAAGGGATGGTGATGTATTTCCAAGTCAGGATGGCTGCAGCTTGGGGCGGGCAACTTCCAGCTGGTGGGTAGTCCCCATGCTTTTGTTGCCCTTGTTCCTCCAGCCGGTAGAGATCTGTTTTCGAAAGGTGCTGTCTAAGGAGTCGGTGTAATGCTGCAGTGTGACTTTTTGATGATACAAACTGCTGCTACTGTGCAGTGATGGTGGAGTGAGTGAGTGGCTGTGAATATGGTCCTTTTCAAAAGGGCGGTGTAACACCTGTGTAGCACTTGTCTTACCTCGTGTGACCGGTCTCCGCACTCATTTTGAGAAAATCAAATTACATAGTACAGTACCATACCAGGTGCTAGTAGGCCATCAGAAACTCTAGGTATCAGGAGGCTGTGGAAAGAAAACACACACTTCTAGAAGTAAGTTTGTTTATAAAAAATAGAAATATATATTCATTTACATGAGTAAGAACAATTCAAAATTCCAACATTCTGCCTTAGGTTCCAAATCTAGGCTATCAAATGAAAATCAAATTCCTTTTTAGCTAGAATTAGCAAGATTCATTAGAATAACTTTTAAACTCCAATTTCTCTAACTAATTAGATCTAGTGTTATTCCCTGTTTAAAGGTGTACAGACTAACAATTGCCTTTCTATTTATCCCTAGTTAGTTAGAAAACTAATTGAATTCCTATTCTTGATTTTGAGATACATCCTGCGGATGCGCTGGGATACATCATCAGTGATGTAACCTGGGATTGTTGGGTGTTTCGGGTCTTTCAACGTCACACACCCTCGCTCACCTGTTGATCAGACCCCAGCTTGTGTCCCAGCAGCAGTGTCCCACAGATCACCCCTCCTGATCCATAGCTCTCTCAGCAGCCTCTGTGATGGTCCTGATTGCTTTCCTCTTGCCAGCCCCAGTGATGCCAAGTAGGGTGTAGACTCTGCAGAGTGAGTGGCCAGCAAAACCCCTGCATCCTACTTTGATGGGCTCCCAGCAAGCCTTCCAGCACTGCTCCACCAGCTCCTGCTACTTGGCCCACTTCCACTCATTTGCCTCCTCAATGCGGTCCTCCCAGGGAACTGTCAACTCAATGAGGACAACCTGCTTCAAGGACACTGAAGAAAGGACCACATCCGGCCTCAGTAAAGTTGTTGCTATTTGGTCAGGAAACTGCAGCTGCCTCCCCAGGTCAACTTCAGTTTCAGTTCTAGGTCAGTATATCTACAAATTAAAATTCAACCCCAAAAATATTTATACAACTCAACTCCTTTCACAACAAATTCTTCTACATCACAGCTTCTAAACAAAGTAAATCTCATTCAGTCGCTTATCAAAGTCTTTGCAAAAATAATCAGTTCTTCCAGAAAATCAAATTCAAATCCTTTGAATGAGTAATAAATTTATACATCTAATCATAATAAATCCTCTACGGCATTAAGCATTTCATTCCCTGACTGGCTCTTCGATCTTGGGTGGCTCGCCATCTTCTTTCTTGGTTCATTGGATGAAATAGCTGGTCATCCATGAAGTCGATTCAGAAAACTTATTCCCAAAACAACCTGACCTGTATACAACAGGATTACAACCTGTAAGTTCTCATATACATTCTATTTTCTATTTCAAAATAACTCAATATCGCATTGTCATTTCCAAACTTCTCTCAGTTACAATGCCACTGAACATATTTCACGCTCAAATTATACACTCGGAACAGTAAAACTGTTTTATCTCACCAAATCCCTTGGTATGATTTAACAGAACTAATTCCCCATTCCATGGTAGAGATCTTGGAATCTCATCTCTGCTGATACTGTCTCACTATAACTGCTGCTTGTTATAGCTGTAGTTTCAATAAACCTTTTATCAATATCGTCTCTCATCCAGGCGTTTCACCCTGAGGTTTTCAAGTAAATAGGGTAGAGATACTCACTACTAATTCCGTTTTTAATAGTTTATATCTTTAGTTTCTAATAGTTGGCTGTATTTCTCTTGCTTGTCTGCACCTCATTCTAGCATAGCTATTTTTCCCCAAGTTCCCCAACCCTCCTGATGAAGGGTTTCGGCCCGAAACGTTGTCACTACCTCCTCCCATAGAAGCTGTCTGGCCTGCTGAGTTCTGCCAGCGTTTTGTTTTTTTATTTTTTTTCCCCAAGTTCTCTTTCTTTAAAATGTGGTGAACCTCGTTTTCATGTCTCCCGAGGTGGAGCTGTCTAACATTATGTCTTTGGGTTTAATTAACCTGGGTTACAATGGCGATGTCCTGTATAGTGCTGAGGTTCTTATGTGTTGGTAAAGCTTCACTCATCCAGGCAAATGGGAGTTGTTATGTCAGATTTGGCTGCTATTCTGCCCACAGGGCAATTGTGACTGCATTTCATTGGCTGTAAAAAGAATCCATAAAAATGAATCTCTAGCTTATGATAAACACAACAAAGTGCTTTAGGAATACACTCAACATCTTAAGAACAGCTTCTTCTCCTCCACCATCAGATTCTGAATGGACAAAGAACCCACTCATAAATACTACCTCATTATTTTTGTACTCTCTTTGCACTACTAACTTAATTTAATTTTTAATATATTTTATTATAATTTATAGTATTTTTTATGTATTTCACTATACTGTCACAAAACAACAAGTTTCATGACATATGTCACTCATATTAAACTTGAGTTTGATTTTGACACAAGAGATTCTGCAAACGCTGGAAATTCGGAACAACACACACAAAATGCTAGAGGAAAGCAACAGGACAGGCAGCAACTCTGGACAGTTGGCATTTTGGCCAAGACCCTTCATTGGGACTGCAATGTATTTCTGTTTCCACAATACAGACCATGTGAGTGCAGAATAAACTTGTGGGACATTAAAGATCCATTTAACAACCAGAGTGCCATTATTTTTCAAAAGAGACTTTATTCCCTGGAGCTCAGAAAACTGAGAGGAGATTTGATAGAGGGGTACAAAATTATGAGGGGTATAGATAGTGTAAATTCAAGCGGGCTTTTTCCACTGAGACTGGGACTGGAAATCATGGGTTAAGAGTGAGAAGTGAAATGTTTAAGGGGAATATGAGGGGGAACCTTCCCACTCAGGGGTGGTGAGAGTGTGGATCAAGCTGCCAATGGAAGTCATTGGTATGGGATTGATTTCAACTTTTAAGAGAAGTTTGAATAGGTACATAGATGAGAGGGGTATAGAGGGTTATGGTCCAGGTGCAGGTCAATGGAACTAGGCAGAACAATAGTTCAGCGTGGATTTGATGGGTTGGAGAGTCTGATTCTCTGCTGTAGTGTGAATAATTCTTAGACTCCATGTAGTTTTCAAAGTGTAATGCAGACCGCCAAATTATTGGAAGCCTTCTCTATTTATACAAGTACAGATCTAAACCCCAGTGAAGGTGAAATGATAAAATTAAATAAATAAAACTAATCAATACATTTATACAAATTTATTCGAAGTAAACTTGATTGTGGTCGCATATTGATCTCCAAGGCAATGTGATTTCTGTGTCTATAACAGGGTGAAACTAATAAATGATGTTGAATCAAAATGAAATGAGATTAAAGAGCTAACGACAGCTGAGAACTTGGACCAGAGGCAGCAACCAAAAGGTAACGGAGTTTGAATTGGCAAAGGGACTTCAGCAGAATAGAAGATGCCGGGGTGGAGGGGTTGGTGGTGACATCAGCCACTGGGTTGCTTGGTGGAGAAAATCTCTGAGGTGAAGGGGGAAGTGGAATGTTAGAAATAAAAGCAAAGTATTTTGGAAATATTCATCTGGTGAGAAAACTTTCTGAAAAACAGGCACTTCAATTTATTAAATCCACTCCAATCATCAAGCACTCATTGTTACTAATTCTATGTTGCTGTTATCTTATTCTCCCTACATTCCCATCAACTCTCCCCAGAGTCGACCATTCACTCACACCTCGGCTAATTAGCTTAACGAGCCATTCTAGCCCCTGCCCTTTTTCTTTCTTTCTCTTTCTTTCTTTCTTTCTTTCTTTCTTTCTTTCTTTCTTTCTTTCTTTCTTTCTTTCTTTCTTTCTTTCTTTCTTTCTTTCTTTCTTTCTTTCTTTCTTTCTTTCTTTCTTTCTTTCTTTCTTTCTTTCTTTCTTTCTTCCTTTCTTTCCCCTATGAAGGGTCTCAGCCAGAAACATTGACTCTCCACTTAAAGAAGACCAGCTTTATTCATCACATGCACATTGAAACATCAGTGAAATGTATCATTTGTGTCAAATCAAACCAGAAAGAAAGCTCACAAGTGTTGCCAAGCTTCTGGCATCAACATAGCATGCCCACAATTCGCTAATTCTAACCGTTTCTTTTTGGAATGTGAGGGGAAACCGGAGCACCCAGAGGAAACCCACACAGTCATGGGGAGAACTTACAAATTCCTTACAGACAGTGGTGGAAATTGAACCCTGATCTTACAGCTGGCACAGTAATAGTGTTATGCACACCACTACTCTATAGTGAGGGCTATCCCACTGAGTGCCTCCAACATTTTCTGTGTGTTGCACCAACATCTGTAGAGTCTCAGCTTAACAACCCACATGTCTTTAGGATGTCGGAGGAGACCACAGCAGCTCGAAGAAGGCCGTGTGATCGCATGGAGAATGTGCAAACTCCACACAGACAGCACCAAAGTTCAGGATTGAACTCAAGTCACCGAAGGTGTGAGGTAGGAGCTTTACTTAGAAGTGCCGCTGTGAAGAGAGAAACGGAGAAAATATTTCATGTTAATAATCCATCATCACAGCTAAAAACTACCAAACTCCTTTGGTCCAGTTGTCATACTGGGGAATCTACTTACACCTTCTCCAGTACCAATGTGTTCATCCTGAGGAATGGAAATCATACACAAGTACAGCATTCCAGATCCAATAAACATCCCCGACCTGAACTGTTAACTCTATCTTCTCCACAAACGCTGCCTGACCTGCTGAGTTTCTCCAGCATTTTGTGTGTGTTACTCTGAATTTCCTGCAACTGCAGAATCTCCCATGTTTATGATTTCCATCATTTTATGGTATTATTTGTGTAGTGTCTTGGTTAAGATTTCTACTGTTATGCTGTGAGTTATTTCATTTTAATAGTTTTCTGTAAAAGCAGTGTGTCCTGCTGGTAGAGTGTTTTGCTTTTGGCTGAAGATAAGGAGCCATGTTGTTTAACTTAGGAACGTTGTGTCAGTCAGTCAGGATGGTGGGATTGGGAGAAGGTTCCATAGGGAGCTGAGTGGAGAGAGATTCTGATGGACAGTGGTTGGGTTTGTGGTCTTTTGATGGAAAATGTGGAGAGGACAGGATCAGGAAGATACCTGCAGGATTCAATCCAAAGGGGAGACTGCAATACAAATAGAGTTTCACGAGACAAAGCAGTCTGAGAAGGCAAGTTCTACCTGTGATTGGTGATGAGAATTCTGCGCCGTCAGTAAGCAGTACACCCCACTATTACAGATATGACATGAGCTCTGATGTTTTTGTGTGCACAAATAGACTGGTTTAATTGAAATGGGCCCTTTTATTTGTTTTTTTCTTTCTTTTCTTTCACCTATTAACTGAATGATAAATATACTTCCTTTATAATTTTATATGGAGTACGATCTGTTTTTTCTTACAGAATGATAATTGTGTAAGAGCAGTACTTATACAGCATTTGTTTAGTTTGAGATTTCTTTAGTCAGAATTCCCTATGTTCCTAAACACGAGGAAATCTGCAGATGCTGGAAATTCAAGCAACACACACAAATTGCTGATGGAACTCAGCAGGCCAGGCAGCATCTATAAGGAGAAGCACTGTCGATGTTTCGAGCCGAGACCCTTCGTCAGGACTAATTGAAAGAAAAGATAGTAAGAGATTTGAAAGTAGGAGGGGGAGGGGAAGGGGGAAATGTGAAATGATAGGAGACCAGAGGGGGTGGGGTGAAGCTAAGAGCTGGAAAGGTGATTGGCAAAAGTGATACAGAGCTGGAGAAAGGAAAGGATCATGGGACGGGAGGCCTAGGGAGAAAGAAAGGGGGAGGGGAGCACCAGAGGGAGATGGAGAACAGGCAAAGAGTGATGGCTAGAGAGAGAAAAAAAAGTAGAGGGGGGAAATAAATAAATCAGGGATGGGGTAAGAAGGGGAGGAGGGACATTAACGGAAGTTAGAGAAACCAATATTCATGCTATCAGATTGGAGGCTACCCAGACAGAATACTGTACAAGGTATTGTTCCTCTAACCTGAGTGTGGCTTCATCTTGACAGTAGAGGAGGCCATGGATAGACATATCAGAATGGGAATGGGACTTGGAATTAAAATGTGTGGCTACTGGGAGATACTGCTTTCTCTGGTGGACCGAGCGTAGGTGTTCAGTGAAACGGTCTCCCAGTCTGCGTCGGGTCTCACCAATATATAAAAGGCCATACCAGGAGCACCGGACGCAGTATACCACACCAGCCAACTCACAGGTGAAGTGTTGCCTCACCTGGAAGGACTGTCTGGGGCCCTGAATGGTAGTGAGGGAGGAAGTGTAAGGGCAGGTGTAGCACTTGTTCTGCTTACAAGGATAAGTGCCAGGAGGGAGATCGGTGGAAAGGGATGAGGGTGGACTAATGGACAAGGGAGTCGAGTAAGGAGCGATCCCTGCGGAAAGCAGAAAGGAGGGGGAGGGAAAGATGTGCTTGGTAGTGAGATCCCGTTAGAGGTGGCAGAAGGTACGGAGAACTATACGTTGGACCCGGAGGCTGCTGGGGTGGTAGGTGAGGACAAGGGAAGCCCTACCCCGAGTGGGGTGATGGGCGGATGCAGTGAGGGCAGATGTGCGGGAAATGGAAGAGATGCATTTGAGAGAACAGTTGATGGTGGAGGAAGGGAAGCCCCTTTGTTTAAAAAAGGAAGACATCTCCTTCGTCCTGGAATGAAAAGCCTCATCCTGAGAGCAGATGCGGCGGAGACGGAGGAATTGTGAGAAGGGAATGGCATTTTTCGCAAGAGACAGGGTGAAAAGAGGAATAGTCCAGGTAGCTGTGAGAATCTGTAGGTTTATAGTAGATATCAGTAGATAAGCCGTCTCCAGAGATGGAGACAGAAAGATCAAGAAAGGGGAGGGAGGTGTCGGAAATGGACCAGGTAAATTTGAAGGCAGGGTGAAAGTTGGAGGCAAAGTTAATGAAGTCAACGAGCTCAGCATGCGTGCAGGAAGCAGCGCCAATGCAGTCATCGATGTAGTGAAGGAAAAAAGGGGGATGGATACCCGTATAAGCTTGGAACATGGACTGTTCCACAAAGCCAACAAAAAGGCAGGCATAGCTGGGACCCATGTGGGTGCCCATGGCTACACCTTTGGTTTGGAGGAAGTGGGAGGAGCCAAAGGAGAAACTATTGAGAGTAAGAACTAATTCCGCTACAGACAGACATACTGTATTGATCCCGAGTGAAATTGGGTTTTCCCAATAAAGACGGAGGAGAGTGGTGGTAGAGGGGAACTGGTTAAGTCTGGACACATATTAAAATGGCCACACATTTTAATTCCACATCCCATTCCCATTCTGATATGTCTATCCATGGCCTCCTCTACTGTCAAGATGAAGCCACACTCAGGTTGGAGGAACAACACCTTATATTCCGTCTGGGTAGCCTCCAACCTGACGGCATGAACATTGATTTCTATAACTTCTGTTAATGCCCCTTCTCCCCTTCTTACCCTATCCCTGATTTATTTTTTCCCCTCTCCTTTTTTTTTCTCTCTCTACCCATCACTCTTTGCCTGTTCGTCATCTCCCTCTGGTGCTCCCCTCCCCCTTTCTTTCTCCCTAGGCCTCCCGTCCCATGATCCTTTCCCTTCTCCAGCTCTGTATCCCTTTTGCCAATCACCTTTCCAGCTCTTAGCTTCACCCCACCCCCTCCAGTCTTCTCCTATCATTTCCCATTTCCCCCTCCCCCTCCTACTTTCAGATCTCTTACTATCTTTTCTTTCAGTTAGTCCTGATGAAGGGTCTTGGCCCGAAACGTCGACAGTTCTTCTCCCTGCCTGGCCTGCTGCGTGCCACCAGCATTTTGTGTGTGTTCCCTATGTTCCTGTTTGGTTGAACCACAGATTACACTGATTCTGGACATTTATTGTTTATGAATGTGTATCTTTGATATGAGTACTGCACAGATGCATTAGAAGCATTCCTGTACAAGTCCAAGTAAGAGCTTTAGAAAGCAGGAAGTTTCCTCAATGGGTGTCTTTGACTGGAATACTGCACAGATGCAGTAGAAGCATTCCTACACAAGTCCAAGGAAGATCTTTAGAAAGCAGGAAGTTTCCTCAAGGGGTGTCTTTGACTGGAATACTGCACAGATGCAATACAAGTGCTCCTTTGCAAGTCAGGCGAAGAGCTTTAAAAACCCAGCTCTATAAAAGAGGGATACCGTCTTGCAGAGCAGTCCTTGTCGGAGTGATATGAGTCAGAGTGGTAAGGCTTTGGCTCCACAGGGCTTCGGTGAGAACAGGCAGAGGCAAGGCAAGTAGGTAAGTTCATTCCTTATACCTCAGTTTTATTCTTATTTAACTCTTGAGAGAATAGGGGGTATGCCTACAGAGCCAGTGTTCTGTTCTGGCTGTGAGATGTGGAATTTCCAGGCGACTACCAGCATCTGGATGGCCACATCTGCATCAGGTGCATTGAGTTGCAGCTCCTTATAGACCATGTTAAGGGACTGGAGCAGCAGCTTGGTGACCTTTAGCTTGTTAGGGAAAGTGAGGAGGTGATAGACAGGAGCTACAGGGAGGTAGTCACCATAAGGCTACAGGAGACAGTCAAGTGGGTGACTGTCAGGAGAGGGAAGGGAGAACGTCAGATAGTGGTGAGCACTCCTGTGGCTGTCCCCCTCAACAATAACCATATAACCATATAACAATCACAGCACGGAAACAGGCCATTCCGGCCCTCCTAGTCCGTGCCGAACTCTTAATCTCACCTAGTCCCACCTACCCGCACTCAGCCCTTAACCCTTCACTCCTTTCCTGTCCATATACCTATCCAATTTTACCTTAAATGACTCAACTGAACTGGCCTCTACTACTTCTACAGGAAGCTCATTCCACACAGCTATCACTCTCTGAGTAAAGAAATACCCCCTCGTGTTTCCCTTAAACTTTTGCCCCCTAACTCTCAAATCATGTCCTCTCGTTTGAATCTCCCCTACTCTCAATGGAAACAGCCTATTCACGTCAACTCTATCTATCCCTCTCAACATTTTAAATACCTCGATCAAATCCCCCCTCAACCTTCTACGCTCCAATGAATAGAGACCTAACTTGTTCAACCTTTCTCTGTAACTTAAGTGCTGAAACCCAGGTAACATCCTAGTAAATCGTCTCTGCACTCTCTCTAATTTATTGATATCTTTCCTATAATTCGGAATTTCCTATAATTCCTATAATAAGTACTCTATTTTGAGGAAGCAACAGCTAATATGGCAGGGGAATGGAAATCAATATGATAGAGCTGAGGATGAACTAGCAGGCTTAGAAGTAATGATGGGTGTAACAGGAATGTAAGGAAGGACAAACAAATGACTGGGTACAAAAGCAAAAAGCGCAACGAGTTAAAATGTACCACAGAGGCAAAATTCAAAAGGGCAAGGAATGCAGGACAGAAGGTGCAGTATTTAAATGCACGTAGCATTCAGAATAAGTTGGACGAACCCATGGTGCAATTACAGATTGGTCAGTTTGACTTTGTGGACATTACTGAGTCATGGCTGAAAGGAGTCAGATGTCCTGGTACATATTGGTACCAATGACGCAGGAAGGAAAAGCAATGAGGTCCTGAAAAGAAAATTTAGAGAGCTAGGTAGAAAGCTGAGAATAGGGACCTCCTTGGCAGTAATTTCTGGATTGCTGCCTGTGAAGGTAGAAATAGGATATTTAGCAGATAAATGTGTGGCTGAGAAGATGGTGCAGAGGGCAGGGCTTCAGGTTCTTGATAATTGGGAGCTCTTCTGGGGAGATATGACCTGTTCAAAAGTGACGGGTTGCGAGGGGGACCAATATTCTCGCGGGCAAGTTTGTTAGAGCTGTTGGGGAGAGTTTAAACTAGCTTGGCAGGGGGATGGGAACCACAGTGAAGGGACTCAGAATAGGACGGATGGTAAAAAAGCAAAGACCGTGTGCAGTCAGACTGTCAGGAAGGGCAGGCAGATGATAGGACATAATTGCAGCCAGCAGGGTGAGTATCAGTGCATTAGAATGTAGAATCAAAAAGGGTAGCAAATACAATACTCAAAGTGTTATACTGCAATGCATGGAGCATAAGAAATAAGGTGGATGATCTTCTTGCACTTTTACAGATCGCCAGGTATGATGCTGTGGCCATCACTGAATTGTAGCTGAAGGATTGTTGTAGTTGGGAGCTGGATGTCCAAGGTTACCCATTGTATCAGAGGGATAGGAAGGTAGGCAGAGGGGATGGCGTGGCACTGCTGGTAAAGAATGGCATCAAATCAGTAAAAAGCTGTGACATAGGATTGGAAGATGTTGAATCCTGGTGAGTTGAATCAAGAAACTGTGAGGGCAAAAGGACCCTGACGGCAGTTACAGACAGGCCTTCCAACAGTAGCTGGGATGTGGGCCACAGATTACAACAAGAAATAGAAAAGGTGTGTCTAAAGGGCAATGTAATGATAGTCATGGGAGATTTCACCATACAGGTCAATTGGTAAAATCAGGTTGGTAATGGATCTCAAGAGAGTGAGTTTGTTGAATGCCTACAAGATGGCTTTTTAGAGCAGTGTTTTGCTGAGCTTATTCAGGGAGCAGCTGTACAGGACTGGGTGTTACGTAATGATCTGGAGGTGATTAGGGAGCTTAAGGTAAAAGAACCCTTAGGAGACAGTGATCACAATATGATTAGTTCATCTTGAAATTTGATAGGGAGATAGCACAGTCTGGAGTAGCAATTAGGGAGATTAAGGTAAAAGAACTAACATGGTTAGAGCATTGGCTGATTGGAAGGAGGAAGCAAGTGGGAATAAAAGGATTCTTGTCTGGTTGGCTGCCAGTGACTAGTGGTGTTCCGCAGGGGTCAGTGTTGGGACCACTTCTTTTTATGCTGCATGTCAATGTTTCAGATGATGGAATATTTGGCTTTGTTACCAAGTTTGCAGATGATATGAAAATTGGAGGAGGAGCAGGTTGCATTGAAGAAACAGGTGGGATGCAGAAGGACTTAGACAGATTAGAAAAATGGGCAAGAGAGTGGAATTGAAATACATTGTTGGAAAATGTGTGGTCATGCACTTTGGTAGTAGAAATAAGTGTGCAGATTGTTTTCTAAATGGGGAGAAAATCCAAAAATCTGAGATGCAAAGGGACTTGGGAATTCTTGTGCAGAACACCCTAAAGGGTAACCTGCAGGTAGAGTTAGTGGTGAGGACGGCAAATGCAAGGTAAATATTCATTTCAAGAGGTCTAGAATACAAGAGCAAGGATGTGATGCTGAGGCTTTATAAGGCACTGGTGAGGCCTCACCTTGAATATTGTGAACAGTTTTGAGCTCCTTATCTAAGAAAAGATGTCCTGGCGTTGGAGTGGGTTCAGAGGAGGTTCATATAGATAATTCTGGGAATGAAAAGAACCTTTGATAGCACTGGATCTGTACTCATTGGAATTCAGAAGGATGAGGGGGGGATCTCATTGAAACCTTTAGAATGTTGAAAGAGTAGATGTGGAAAGGATGTTTCCCATGGTGGGAGAGTCTAGAACCAAAGAGCACAGGCTCTAGATGGAAGGGAATCCATTTAAAACAGAGATGTGGAGAGATTTTTCTAGTCAGTGGGTGGTGAATTGGTGGGATTTATTACCACAAGCACCTGTGGAAACCAGGTCATTGGGTGGATTTAAGGCAGGGCTTGGAGAGGTTCTAAATTGGACATAGCATCAAAGGTTAAGGGGAGAATGCCAGGGAGTGGGGCTGAGGAGGGGAGAAAATGATCAGCCATGATTGAATGGCGGAGCAGACTCGATGGGCTAAATGGCCTAATTCAGCTCCTATGTCTGATGGTCTTATGGTCTCATAAAATAAGTCAAAGTCAGCATGATTTTGGAAAACCTTGCCTGACAAATATACTTCCTTTATAGTTTTATATGCTGTACAATCTGTTATTTTTTGCCAATAGATAATTGTGTTTGGGCAATATTTACACAGCGTTCACTCAGTTTGAGGTTTCTTTAATCGAAACATCACGACTTTCCTGCTGGTTGAACCCCAAATCATACTGACCCTATACACACTGTGTATTGTTCATGAAAGGTGGCCTTCTCACCACTGAGTCATGTGGCTCTTAGAAGAGGTGGCTAACAAGCCAGGTTTGTATACAAACCCCGGTGAGTGGGTTACATTTGTACTGTATTGTGTGTGTATGTTCAACATTTCTTGTGTGTATGCTCCATGGTTCTTTGTTTCATGGCTGTCTGTGGGAAGACAGATCTCAGGGTTGTGTGCTGCATACATACTCTGACAGCAAATGTACTTTGGATCTTGAATCTTTGAATGTATTGTATTATGTATGGCTTGTGTTCAGTTCTGGTCTCCTCATTATAGGAAGGATGTGAAAGTTCTAGAGAGGGTGCAGAGCAGATTTACCAAGACGCTGCCTGGATTGGAGAGCACATCTTAAGAGGATAGGTTGAGTGAGCTATGGCTTTTCTGCTTAGACCAAAGAAGAACGAGAGGTGACTCGGTAGAGGTGGACAAGATGATAAGCCGTATAGATCTAGTGGACAGCCAGGGATGTTTTCCCAGGGCAGAAATAGTTATTACATGGGGAGGAGGCATCGTTTTGAGGAAAGTGCAGGGGTGATGTCAGAGATATGTTTTTTTTTTACACAGAATGGTGTTTCAATGGTTCAATAGTTCAATTTAAAGTCAGAGAATGTATACAGTATACAACCTGGAATCTTTACTCTTTGCAGACATCCATGAAACAGAGAAAAAAACCCAAAGAATGAATGATAGAAAAAGTTAGAACCCCCAAAGCTCCCCCCATCCCATGCACAAACCATAGCAAAGCATCAACCCTCCTCCCACTTGCTCCAGCAAAAACAAAAACACCCTGCCCTCCCCCCCCACTGCCACCCACATGGGTGCTTGGAATGATCTGCCAAGGGTAGTGGTGGAGGCAGACACATTAGAGAAATTTAAGAGACTCTCAGATGGGCACATGGATGGTAGAAAAAGGGGAGCTGTGTGGGTGGGCAGAGTAGGCTAAGAGCTCAGCAGAACATTGTTGTCCTAATGGCCTGTACTGTAGTGTAGTGTGGTACTCTGTTCCCTGTTCTAATTTTAATCATAAAGTTATCTTTCTGTAGATTTTGCCATTTGAGATATAGACTGCCACTCCATTATTATTCAAAATCCATGACCTTACTGAAATGTGCAAATTGACAATTTAATTAACCAGTAGGCTTACATGCTCTTGCATTTAGAAGAATAACTGGCTACACCTGCTAGAAGTGACTTCAGCTGCAGCTTCTAACAGACCATGTTAAGGAACAGGAGCTGGAACTGCATGAACTCCAGACTATTCGGGAGACTGAGGATAGACAGGACATAAAGAGACGTAGTTACAACTAGGGTGCAGGACACAGGTAAGTGGGTGATTGTCAGGAGGGGGAAAGGGGATAGGTATCCACTGCAGAGAGTTCCCCCTCAACAACAGGTATAGCACTTTGAATACTGTTGGGGGGAATGACCTAGCAGAGGAAAGCTACAGTGGTCAGGTCTCTGATGCTGACTCTGGCTCTATGGCTCCAATAAGAAGTAGGGAGAAGGGAAAAGCTGTAGTGATAGGGGATTCATTGGTTAGGGGAATAGAAAGGAGGTACTGCGGACGAGAACAAGATTCCAGGATCGTTTGTTTCTTCCTGGGTGCCAGGGTCAGAGAGATCTGTATTGAGTTCACAGCATTCTTAAGTGAGAGGCTGAGCAACCAGAGGTCGTGCTCTGTTAGTATCAATGACATAGGTAGGAAGGGTGGCGAGGTCCTGCAACATGAGCTCAAGGAGATAGGTGCTAAGTTAAAGGACAAGACCTCCAGAGTTGTGATCTCAGGACTGCTACCCATACCACGTGCTAGTGAAGCAAGAAATAGAAAGATCATACAGTTTAACACATGGCTTAGAAGTTGGTGCAGGAGGGAGGGGTTCAGATTTTTGGCTTACTGGACTCCTTTCCAGGGAAGGTGAGACATTCACAGAAGAGCCGGTTTGCACCTGAACTGGAGGGGGACTAATATCCTAGCAGGAAAGTTTGCTAGAGCTGCATGAGGTTGTTCAAACAAGAGTTGCAGATGGATAGGAACCACAGTGCCAGAAGAAATAGTGAAGAGGTTGTGAAGAAAGATGTTGTTAAGCCCACATCCATACAAAGTCAGGAATCAAAAGGTTGAGCATGCAATACTAGATGTCCTCTTAGGGATGCGACAGGGCAGATGACAGAAGTTTGTGTAAGGGAATACTTTGTATCTGGTAATCATAATGCCAGGAGTTTCAAAGCAATTATAGAAAGAGACAGGTCTGATCTCGAGTTGAGATTCTAAACTGGAGAAAGGCCAATTTTAATGGTATCAGAAAGGATCTGATAAGTGTGGATTGAGACAGGCTGTTTACTGGCAAATATGTACTTAGTAAGAAGGAGGCCTTCAAAAGCAAAATTTCAAGAGTTGATATGTCAGCATAAAAAGCAAGGATAACAGGTGTAGGGAGCCTTGGTTTTCAAGAGATATTGAGGCCCTGGTTAAGAAAAAAAGGAGGTACATAGCAGGTATTGCAGGCAGGAACAAATGAGGTGCTTATGGAGTATAAGAAATGCAAGAGTGCACTTAAGAAAGAAATAAAGAGAGCTAAAAAAAAAAAGTTGTGAGGTTGCCCTAGCAAACAAGGTGAAGGAGAATCCTAAGGAGGGGAATCCTAATTTTTTTTTGGATAGTAGGTGAATTAAGGGTTATGGGGAAAAGGCAGATAGGTGAAGATGAGTCCGTGGCCAGATCAGCCATAATCTTATCAAATGTCAGAGTAGGCTCGACCGGCCAGATGGCCTACTTCTGCTCCTATTCTTAAGCTCTTATGGGATTCCACAGAGATATTAATAGCAAAAGGAAAGCAAGTGACAAAATTGGTCCTCTGAAAGATCAGTATGGTAATCTATGTGTTGAGTCAAAAGAGATAGGGGAGGTCTTAAATGGATTTTTTGCATCTGTATTTACTCGGGAGATGGACATGGAGTGAGGCAATGCAGCAGCAAGTTCACAAACCCAGTACAGAGGGGGGAGTGCTTGCTGTCCTGAGGCAAGTTGGGGAGGAAATTAGGATCTTCCAGTAAGATGGGGGTGTGTTTGGATGCAGCAGCCTCTCAGAGGGCCAACCAAAGGTACTTTCTCACTTGCTAATTGTGCTATGGACAATCGCAAGATTGTGCTGGGCTCCAAGAACTTCAGGTGCTGCAGGTCTACCCCATCAGTGAGCTGCTCATTGACTGGAGGAGCCGGCCAGGGTGCCCAGGCTGTTGGTGGGACTGGCCTGTGTGTCGGAGGAGCCGGATCAGTTTCAGAAGAGCTGCATGCTGATTGAAGGCATTGGAGTTCCTGCACAAAGGCAGCGTGCAGTGTAGTTGTTGGTGATTGTCTTGGACCATGTTGGACTTTGATACTGTAAGATGCCACAGGCCCTTTTCCCTTGTTTGGGGGTGACAGGTAGCATGGGAGCTGCATAACCTTGATTGTAGTGAGAACTAGGCCTCAAGCCACATGCTTGCCTGCTGCTGCAGTCCAGGAGAAAAGACTCCAGAGGCAGTGTACTGTGGCGTCCATGCTCGGCTTGGGGACTAACCTGCCCTGTCGGTGCTGCCCTCCAGTGTTTGATCGGTGGAATGACAGGCTGGATGGCAATGGCTGCACACTGCTGGGAATTTGTACAATCAACTTGTGGGACATGTTGCTCAGGATCATGGAGTATATATGTAGTTTTTTTTTGCTTGCTATTTTGAATGTGCCGTACATGTTTTATACCAGCTGTTTCATTCAGCAGTATTCATGTATGGTTGAATGATAATTAAACTTGAATTTGATTTGATAAATCCCCAAGGCCTGACAAGGTGTTCCCTCAGACTGTGGGAAGCTAATGCAGCAATTGCACTGGCTCAAGCAGAAATGCTTAAAACATCCTTAGCCTTGGGTGAGGTGCAGGAGGATCAGAGGGTACCCAATGTTGTATTTTTGTTTCAGAAAGTCTCTAAGAATAAGCCAGGAAATTATAAGCCAGTGAGCTTGACATCAGTAGTGAGAAAGTTATTGGAAGGGATTCTAACGGACTGGATATGTCAGTATTTAGACAGACAGGGACTGATTAAGGATAGTCAACATGGCTTTCTGTGTGGTAGGTCGTGTCTAACCAATCTTATAGAGTTTTTTAAGGAAGGTACTGTGAAAGTTGATGAAGACAAGGCTGTGGATGTTGTTTACATGGACTTTAGCAAGGCATTTGACAAGGTCCCGGATGGGAAGTTTGTAAAGACAGTACAGTTGCTCAGCATTCAGGATGAGGTAGTAAACCAGATTAGATGTTGGAGTCGTGGAAGAAACTATAGAGAGGTTGTAGATGATTGTTTTTCTGACTGGAGGCCTGTTACTACTGTGTGCCACAGGGATCGGTTGTTTGACATCTACATTAACTATCTAGGTGATCATGTGGTTAACTGGATCAGCAAATTTGCAGATGACACCAAGATTGGCAGGGCAAATCTGCAGTAGGATCTGGAGGAGCTGATAATACGGGCTGAAAAATTGCAGGTGGAATTTAATACAGACAGGTGTGAGGTGTTGTACTTTGGGAGGACCAGCCGAGGTTGATCTATTATAGTGAGCGTTAGAACAGAAATTTCTGGGAATATAGATCCAGAATTCCTTGAAACTGGCGTCACAGGTAGATAGAGTCATAAAGAAAGCTTTTGGGACGTTGACCTTCAGAAGTCAAAGTATATAGTACGATGTTATGTTGAAATTGTATAAGATATTGGTGAGGCCTAATTTCGATATTGTGGGCAGTTTTAGTTCTACAGGGAAGATGATAAGACTGGAAGCGTGCAGAGAAAATTTAAAAATATTTAACATGAGGAAATCTGCAGATGCTGGAAATTCAAACAACAACACACACAAAATGCTGGTGGAACACAGCAGGCCAGGCAGCATCTATAGGGAGAAATGCTGTCGACGTTGCGAGCCGAGACCCTTCGTCAGGATCTTTAAAAATCTTTAAAAAGATTTGACAGGACTTGACCTGAGTTATAGGGAAAGGTTGAATAGGTTAACACCTTATTCCTAGGATGTAGAAGATTGAGGGGAGATTTGATAGAGATTTGTGAGGGGCATAGATCTGGTAAATGTAAGCAGGCTTTTTCCACCGAGGTTGGGTGAGTCTAGAACTGGAGGTCGTGGTTTAAGGGTTAAAGGTGAAATATTTAAGGGGAACATGAGGAAGAGCTTCTTCACTCAGAATGTGATGATAGTGTGGAGCAAGGCGTCAATGCAAGTGATGGATATAGATTCAATTTCAACGTTTAAGCTAAATTTGGATAAGTACATGAATGGGAGGGGTATGGTGGGCTATGGTCCAGGTGCAGGTCGATGGGACTAGACAGATTAATGGTTTGATAAGACTAGATGGGCTGAAGTGCCTGTTTCTGCACTGTAGTCTTCTATGTCTCTATTGTGTTGTTACAGGCAAAATGTATAGTGGGTTGACAGAGTAAAAGCAGGGATGATGTATTCCCTGGCTGTCAGATCTAAGGTAGGTCACAGGTTGTAAATAATGGTGTATCTATCCAGGACAGAAACAACAATAAATTTCTTTGCCGAGGAAGCAAATCTTTGGAATTCTCAATCCAAAAAGACCCTGAAGTTTCAATCATTATATTTAAGATCTCAAGGTCTTCAATGGGACATATACTGAAAAGGTCATGAAAGTGGAAATCATATTAAGATAATAAGACATTGGAACAGAATTAGGCTATTTAGCCCATGGAGTCTTCTCCACCATTTTGTCATGGCTGATTTATTATCCCTGTCAACCCTATTCTCTTGCCTTCTCCCATAATCTTTGCTAATCAAGAGCCTATCTAACTCCGCTTTAAATATATCCAATGAATTCCACAGATTCACCTCCTCTGGCTAAAGAAGTTCCTCCTCACCTCCTTTCTAAAAGAACACTCTTGTATCCTGAGGTTGTGCCCTGTGGTACTAGACTTCCCAACTATAGCAAATCCCTGCTTCACATCCGCTTGGTCAATGCCTTTCAACATTCGATAGGTTTCATTGAGATCCACCCAATAAGCTCAGACATAAATAGTAATGAGGGTTGAAATGTTAATGGTCTTCACAAACAGCCAGTGATGAAGTACTTAACTGCAGACTTCTGTTAAAATGTTTATTACTTCCTGTTGTCTGATGGCCTGATTTTGCATAATTGTTATATTTTAACTCATTACAATAGAAGGGTGGGACATTTGTAAGGATTTCGAATTTAGACTTTACAATTGTCGATGGGTAAAATAAAAGACACTGCTGAGTTCTTTGTGAGTCGTTGGAGCTGCACTCATCCAGGCAGGCTGTTTTCCATCACATGCATGAACTGTGCTCTGTTGATGGTGGAACGGAGTTGCCAAGAGGTGAACTATGCACTGCAGGGTACCCAGCTTCTGACCTATCATTATCACACACTTGCTGCCTATACAGCAGTTGTTCTACTTCCTCCACTGATGACTGCAAAATTGCTACATTCTCTGTATGTAGCATTTTCGAACATCCTGAGCTTGTGAAAAGTTTGACTCGGATCCAAACTACTCTTCACAGAGGAAGTAACGATGAAAGCCACTGTATAACTTTTCAGAACACGCTGGTCCAATTCCAAGACTTAATTTGGAATATGGGCACTTGCCTCTGAACAGTTTTAATCTTCCATTGGAAAGATCAATCTCAGCCCTGGTTTATTTCCCAAAAATACAACCGCAGATGCTGTGAATCAAAGAATACGTACACAACGCTGGAAGAACTCAGCAGGCCAGGCAGCATCCGTGAGAAAAGAGTAGCCAACGTTTCGGGCCGAGACCCTTCATCAGGAATGGGGGGGGAAGAGAGGGCTGAAGCCCAGTAATAGAGATAGGGGAGGGGGTAGGGCCTAGAGGCACCAGGTGGAAAACCAATCAGAGGAAAGATAAAGGGGGAGGGGGAGGGGATAAGCATGAAAGAACTGTAGAGATAAAGAAGCAGAAAGTTGAAAGGGGAGAGAGGCAGAGAGGGACCTGGGATAGGGGAAGGGGGAGGGGGAGGGAATTACTGGAAATTGGAGAATTCAATGTTCATACCACCAGGCTGGAGGTAGATGAGGTGTTGCTCCTCCAACCTGAGTTTGGCCTCATCATGGTAGTAAAGGAGGCCATGTATGGATATACCTAGATGGGAATGAGAGGCAGAGTTGAAGTGGGTGGCAACTGGGAGGTTCTGTCTATTGTGACGGACGGACTGGTTTATTTCCCTTCCTGTATTTACAAAAGGGATTTCGATGTATCAATGAGTTATTCAACATGCTCCAAATACACTCAGTGACCACTTGATTAGATACATCTCCTGTAGTCCATCCACTTCAAGGTTCAACCTGTTCTGTATTCAGAGATGATCTTCTGCACACCACTGTAACAATGCATGTTTATTTGAGTTAGTGTCATTTTCCCGTCATCTTGAACCAGCCTGGCCATTCCCCCCGACCTCTCTCATTAACAAGGCATTTTTGCACACAGAACTGCCGCTCACTGGATGTTTTTAGTTTTTCGCATCATTCTCTGAGACTGTGAAGGTTTGAGAGTTTCAACAGTTTCTGGGATACTCAAACCACCCCATTTGGCACCAACAATCATTCCACAGTCAAAGTCACTTAGATCACATTCTGATGTTTAGTCCGACCAACAACTGAACCTCTTGACCATGTCAGTATGCTTTAATGCATTGAGTTGCTGTCACATAATTGGCTGATTAGATATTTGCATTAATGAGCAGATGCACCTAATAGCGTGGCCACTGGGTGAACGTATCCAAAACTGGACCACTACAGGTAAATGACGGTGGAATAAAGCATTGCATAGAAGATAAAACTGACCAAGCTTTTTCTGGAAAATGATTAGTATTCAGTCACTACCAATGCCCCTCATTCTCCCAAATATAACTGCTCTAGATCCAAATGGACTCAGCACCTCCAAAGATTCATGAGGGGTGAGAGGCATAGAACATGGAACATTATAGCACAGTACAGGCCATTCAGCCCTATGATGTCTCAACCTTTTAACTTACTCTAAGATCAATCTAACAAAGCCCTCCATTTTTCTCAACCATGTGCCAATCTAAGAGCTCCTTAAATGCCTCCACCGATATCCCAGGCAGTGTGTTCCACGCATATCCCATTCTCTGTGTAAAAAGCAGATACCTAAAACTTCCCTCCAATCACCTTAAAATTATGCATTGTATTATCCATTTCTGCCCTGGCTGTCCACTCAATCTATGCCTCTTATCATTTTGTATTCCTCTGAGGAAGTTCATCAGACTGATTTTGGGAATGAAATGTCTAACATGTAAGGGACACTTGATGCCTCTAGGCCTAAACTCACTGGAGTTTAGAAGAAAGGGGGGGATCTCATTTAAAGCCTATATTGGGTGGGGGGGGGAGAATCTCATTGAAACCTAATGAATATTGTAAGGCCTAGACAGAGTGGGGGTAGAGAGCATGCTTCCTTTAGTGGGTTAGTCTCGGATCACAGGGCATAGCCTCAAAATAGAGGGACATCCTTTTAGAACAGAGATGAGGAGGAATTTCCTTAGCTAGATGGTTGTGTATCTGTGGAATCAATTGCCACAGATAAATGTGAAGACCAAGTCATCAAGTATATTTAAAGCAGAATTTAATTCGTTCCTGATTAAACAGGGTATCAAAGGTTATGGGGCGAAGGCAGGAGAATGGGGTTGAGAGGGCTAATAGCCATGATGAAATGGTGGAGCAGATTCAATGGATCAAATGGCCTAATTCAGCTCCTATGTCTTATGGTCATTTGAATAAGCTCTGCCTATAAGTTACCACTTGAAGCCTTTAACACTTGGCAAGTCCACCCTCTCACAGATTTGCCAACTGTCAATAGCTTTTCGAGACCCTAAGTATTGCTCAAGATGAGGTTCAGGTTCAGGAATACCAGGGTCCTGAACTATTGTGGATACTCTACCCAACTCAACACTGAACTGATTCCAAAACCTTTAGACTAATTTTCAAGGACTTGACTACTCATGTTCTCAGTACTATATATTTATCTATTTATTTTTTTCATGTGTAATTACACAGATTTTCTTCTTTTGCACATTTATTGTTTGTCTTTGCATGTCGTCTTTTATTTATTCAGTTGTATTTCTTTGTTCTACTGTGAAGGCCTGCAAGAACATGAATCTCAGGGTATACTTACATACTTTGGCAATAAATTTTCTTTGAACTTTGAAGTATTTCTGACATTCACAAAGCATCAAACAGTTAATGAGAACAAAATAAATAATTATAATATAGCTATAATTGTTTAAAAGTAAGAAGTAATTGACCAAAAGAAAGTAGAAATAATTGAAAAGTTTTACAAAATAATGAAATGTAACTGACATTATTCTTTCCTCACTTCCCTTCGCTGTATCATCTCAGTACTAATGATTCAATGACTCAGAAATCTCAGCAAGATCCTAATCTGTCTTTGCATCCAGCATTGGAACAGAGTTGGCCATGTTAAATAGCAACTCGAACTCGTCCACCAGAACACAAGAATCCCAAAACTTGTCACAACTCACACTTCATGGCGCTGACACCTCTCTGACATAAAGACAAATCAGTCCATCACAGGCAAAGCCCTCCCCATCACTGAGCACATCTACAAGGAATGCTGCCACAAGAAAGCAACATCCATCATCAAGGACCCCACCACCCAGGCCATGCTCTCTTCTCACTGCAACCATCAGGCAGGAGGTACAGGAACCTTAGGTCCCACACCATCAGGTTCAGCACCACTTTTTACCTTACAACTGACTCCTGAACCAGTGTAGATAACCTAACTTGCCTGACTCAACTCAACTCACAACCTATAGACTTACTTTCAAGGACTCTACGACTCTATTATTTACTTTTTTTCACTTGTACAATTTGTCTTACTTTGCACATTGGTTGTTTGTCAGTTTTTGTTATTTACAATTTTTCATAAATTCTATTGTATTTCTTTATTTATTTTTTGTTTTTCTTCTAAAGGCATCCAAAAAAAAAAGATCTCAAGGTAGCATATGGTGACGTATACATTCTTAGAAAATAGATTTATATTGAACTTTGAACTTTTGAAATAATTGTGAGCAAAACATTACAGATTCTTGGCCAATATGGCTTTAAAGTGCCGTCCCTAGACCAGTGCATGAGTACACTTTGATATTTTTAGTTAGGAAATATATGATAGATTATCAGGATGGGGAATAATGATCAGAAAGAAGAACATGAATTAGATTTGTACCTAAAATTTCTAAGCATTGCTAAATTACCTTGCTACTTATTGAAAATCAATGAAATGGCAGATACTGAAAATCTGAAATAAAACGTAATGCTGGAAAATTAGATTCAGCAGATCAAGCAGTGTCTATGGCGAAAGTAAAAGAGTTAATATTTCACGTGAGAGACCTTTGTCAGAACTTTAGGACAATCAATTTCATGCACATACTACCCACACATTGTATGTTTCCAGTATTCCTTTTGTTTGTGCTTCAGATGAACTGAGAACTTTTCCTTTGCTTAGTAGAGTCGGTGGTGAGATTTTTCAGTTTAAAATTGTTGCCAGAAACATGTGGGGTATAGTTAATGGAAAATATTCAGACTCGCCCACACAAGGCAGCTCCTGCCTCCAATCCAGGTCCCTCTCCTCACTCCCAGTATTCCCTTGGCCACACTCATGAACCTGGTGCAGATTTGTCTAGGAGAAGGACTGTGGGGAGTGTGTGCGCACAGGGCTTCATACAGTAAAATTTCAGCCAAATATTCTCTTTTTTACTTCAACGTTTTCTTATAGTACTGTGTAAAAGACTTGGGCACATATATATCACTACAGTGCCTTAGACTTTTGCACAGTACTGTAGTAATTTTATGTATTACACTGTACTGCTGCTGCAAAAAAAGAACAAATTTCATGACATGTGAGTGATGACAAACCTGATTCTGATAGGGGTTGCAATGTGGACTGAGAATGGGAAGGGGGCATGAAGGAGAGAATCATGGTTGGGAAAAGGGGAAGGAAGAGGAGAGGGAGCAGGCAGCACAAGAGGGCAGTCCTGTAATGGTCAATAAACCAATTGTTTGGAATTAAATGCCCCGGCACCTATCCCACACCCCTCCACCTTCACCATTCCCCATACCCTTTGCTCCCACCAGATTTACAAACTTGCCGTTTGCTGGGTGTCGACCCACAGTCCCTTTCCTCCCACAGATACCTTTCAATCTCCCGAATTCCTGCAGCAAATGGTTTGTTGCCCCATGTTCCTGAACCTTGTGTCTCTATCTTGTGTAGTGTTGGCTCATGGCCAAGTGGTTAAGGCATCGGTCTAGTGATCTGAAGGTCGCTAGTTTGAGCCTCAACTGAGGCAGCGTGTTGTGTCCTTGAGCAAGGCACTTAACCACACATTGCTCTGCGACGACACCGGTGCCAAGCTGTATTGGCCTAGTGCCCTTCCCTTGGACAACATCGATGGTGTGGAGAGGGGAGACTTGTAGCATGGGCAACTGTACCAGCGACCTGGGCTCATTTCTTGCCGCTGCCTACACCTCAGTCAACATCAAAATCGATGGATAGTCGAAGAAGAAGTGTGTTACTTTTGGTTAGGCTGCAGTTGGCGTGTTTCATTGAGTTCTGCCTGCCCAATAAGTGGAAAGACGACATGGTAGATTAATGGTTAGCACAATCGATTAGTGGTGCCAGTAGGTGATCATTGATTGGGGTTCAATTCTTGCCACTGCCTGTAATGAGTTTGTACATTCTCCCAGTGACCACGTGGGTTTCCTCCGGGTGCTCTAACTTCCTCTATATACAGTTAGGATTAGTAAGTGTTAGTAGGCATGCTTTATTGGCACTGGAAGCTTGGCAAAACTCGTGGGCTGCCCCCAGCACAACCGTTGCTGGTTTGACTGACAAAAATGGTGCATTTCACTGTCTGTTTTGATGTATATGTGACGAATAAAGCTAATTGTTAATTTTAAAGGATGTGGAGAGGTTCACCAGGAGGCAAGGTATATTAGGCTTGAGCTATCACAAGACGTTGGACAGATTTGGGTTGTTTCCTCTGGAGCTTTGAAACCTTACGCTTTTTTATAAACGTCTGAGAGGCATGGATGAGGTAGGTAGTCAGAATCTTGCTCTCAGGTAGGAATACTGAATACTAGATGGCATAGCTTCAGCTTGCGAGGGGTAAATGTAAAGGGCATTTTATTTATTTGTTTGTTTGTTTGTTTGTTTACTTAGATACCACATGGAACAGGCCCCTGAGGCCCTTCAAGACATGCCACCCAGCATCCCCCAATTTAATCCCAGCCTAATCACAGGATAATTTGCAATGACCAATTAACCTATCAACAGGTACACCTTTAGACTCTGGGAGGAAATAGTAGCACCCCAGAGGAAACCCATGCGGTCATGAGAACATACAAACTCCTTACAGGCAGTGGCAGGAATTGAACTCAGACCATCTGTGCCGTTAAAGAACAAAGAACAATACAGCACAGTACAGGCCATTCGGCCCACAATGTTGTGCCGACCCATAAACCCTGCCTCCCATATAACCCTCTACCTTAAATTCCTCCATATACCTGTCTAATAGTCTCTTAAATTTCACTAGTGTATCTGCCTCCAACACTAACTTAGGCAGTGCACCACACTCTGAGTGAAAAACCTTCCTCTAATATCCCTCTTGAACTTCCTCCCCTTACCTTAAAACCATGTCCTCTTGTATTGAGCAGTGGTGCACAGGGGAAGAGGTGCTGGCTGTCCACTCTATCTATTCCTCTTAATATCTTGTATACCTCTATCATGTCTCCTCTCATCCTCCTCTCTAGAGAGTAAAGCCCTAGCTCCCTTAATCTCTGATCATAATGCATACTCTCTAAACCAGGCAGCATCCTGGTAAATCTCCTCTGTACCCTTTCCAATGCTTCCACATCCTTTCTATAGTGAGGCGACCAAAACTGGACACAGTACTTCAAGTGTGGCCTAACCGGAGTTTTATAGAGCTGCATCATTACATTGCGACTCTTAAACTCTATCCCTCAACTTATGAAAGCTAACACTCCATAAGCTTTCTTAACTACCCTGTCTACCTGTGAGGCAACTTTCAGGGATCTGTGGACATGTACCCCCAGATCCCTCTGCTCCTCCACACTACCAAGTATCCTGCCATTTACTGTGTACTCTGCCTTGGATTTTGTCCTTCCAAAGTGTACCACCTCACACTTCTCCGGGTTGAACTCCATCTGCCACTTCTCAGCCTACTTCTGCATCCTATCAATGTCTCTCTGCAATCTTCGACAGTCCTCAACACTATCTACAACACCACCAACCTTTGTGTCGTCTGCAAACTTACCAACCCACCCTTCTACCCCACATCCAGGTCGTTAATAAAAATCATGAAAAGTAGAGGTCCCAGAACTGATCCTTGTAGGACACCACTAGTCACAACCCTCCAATCCGAATGTACTCCCTCCACCACGACCCTCTGCCTTCTGCAGGCAAGCCAATTCTGAATCCACCTGGCCAAACTTCCCTGGATCCCATGCCTTCTGACTTTCTGAATAAGCCTATCGTGTGGTACCTTGTTAAATGCCTTACTAAAATCCATGTAGGTCACATCTACTACACTAACCTCATCTATATGCCTGGTCACCTCCTCAAAGAACTCTATCAGGTTTGTTAGACACGATCTGCCCTTCACAAAGCCATGCTGACTGTTCCTGATCAGACTATGATTCTCTAAATGCCCATAGATTCTATCTCTAAGAATCTTTATCAACAGCTTTCCCACCACAGACATAAGGCTCATTGGTCTATAATTACTCGGACTATCCCTACTACCTTTTTTGAACAAGGGGACAACATTCGCCTCCCTCCAGTCCTCCAGTACCATTCCCATGGACAATGAGGACATAAAGATCCTAGCCAGAGGCTCAGCAATCTCTTCCCTTGCCTCGTGGAGCACCTTGGGGAATATTCCATCAGGCCCCGGGGACTTACCTGTCCTAATGTATTTCAACAACTCCAACACCTCTTCTCCTTTAATATCAACATGCTCCAGAGCATCAACCTCACTCATATTGTCCTCACCGTCATTTAGTTCCCTCTCAGTGGTGAATACCAAAGAGAAGTATTCATTGAGGACCTCGCTCGCTTCCACAGCCTCCAGGCACATCTTCCCACCTTTATCTCTAATCGGTCCTATCTTCACTCAGCATTCACTAAGCATTGTGCTAACCACTATGCTACCATGCCGGCAAAAAAATGTGGAACAAGTGTTTTACACAGAGAGCTTTTGGCACTTCTGGCTTCATAAGTCAAAGTATTGAGTGCAGAACTTGGGATGTTATGTTGAAGTTGCATAAGACAATTGTGAGGCCTAATTTGGAGTATTGTGTACAGTTCTGGCTGCCTACCTACAGGAAAGATATCAATAAGATTGAAGGACTACAGAAAACAATTACAAGAATATTGCCAGGTCTGGAGGACCTCAGTTACAGGGAAAGGTTGAATAGGTCAGGACTTCATTCCCTAGAGTGTAGGAGAATGAGGGGAGATTTGATAAAGGTATACAAAATTTTGAGAGGTATCGATAGGGAAAATGCAGGCAGGTTTTTTCCAGAGGTTGGTGAGACTAGAACCGGAAGTCATGTGAAGGGGGAAAGGTGAAGCTGAGGGGGAATCTCTTCACTCGGGGAGTGGTGAGAGTGTGGAACAAGATGTTAGTAGAAGTGGTGGATGGGGGTTCAATTTTGAATATTTGTTTTGGTACATGAATGGGAGGGGTATGGAGGGCCGCGATGCAAGTCGATGGGATTGGGCACAGAGGAGATGGGCTGAGGTGGCTGTTTCAGTGCTGTAGTGCTCTCTAACTCTGCAGTGCAGGAAGCTGTGAAGAGTTGTCATGCTTGATGGTGGGAGCAGGTACGATAGTGGCATACAGGAGGCTTTTAGATAGGAACATGGAGCGGAATGGATGAAGTACAAGTGAAAGAGATTATTTTAAATTGGTGTTGTAGTCGACACAGACAACATGGGCCAAGGGGCCTGTCTCTCTCTGCTGTACTGTTCGATGTTTCTCTGATGAATCACTAATAAAGCAAACCAAAACCTAACTCGTGAAGCGAAACAAACAAGGGCTGTCATTAATCTCACTGATCCCACCAGTCTGGGATTAAAATAGTTAAAGACAAGTGCCTCTGGTCTAATATCAAACCTTGGAATAGAATCTATTTGCCTTGACATATGCTGTACTGGTTTCACTTTCAATTATAAATGCTGACTCCCCTGAGTCAGATCAGGGAGCTAATGCAACTTGAGCAAAGTGATTAATTTTCACTCCGCTGGATCATTTTTTTTATGCCAGGCACACAATTTCGCATTTCTAGGTAATATATTATTGCTATCAACTCTGTGTAAAGCAGTGTGCTCCTCTGCTTTGAGCGGAATAACTATCAGGTTCTGACAATCATTCAGGGGTGGCGAACCATTTTAGGAGCCTGTGCCCAAATTGATGATAATCTTCTAAAACAGTTCTTCAGAGTGCCATGGCAATTTTGAGCACAGGTTATCACTGATGGATGAATTAGTAACGATAATTATGGACTTTTTTAAGGACAAAGGAGGAGTCCCTTTCTTTATGACTTTTCTTTTACTGCTCCACTTTTCAGTAAAGATAACCCATAAGAGATAGGATCAGAATTAGGGCATTTGGTCCATTAAGTATGCTCCACCATTCTATCATGGCTGATTTATTAACCCCTGAATGCCATTATCCTGCCTTCTCCCATAACTTTTGGCACCCTTACTAATCAGGAACCTGTCAACCTCTGCTTTAAAAATGCCCAGTTACTTGGCTTCCACAGCTGTCTGTGGCAAAGAATTCCACAGCTTCAATCCTCCGACTAAAGAAATTCTTCCTCATCTCTGTTCTAAATGAACGTCCCACTACTTTGAGGGTGTGCCCTATGGTCCCACTAGAGGAAACATCCTCTCTACATCCCCTCAGCAAGGGGATTGACCTATTCAATATTCAATAGGTCTCAAACTTTTTTCTAAACTCTAATGAGGACAGGCTCAGAGCCATCAAAAGCTCCTCATGCTTTAACTCTTTCATTCCCTGGGTCATTCTCGTGAACTTTCTCTGGAGCCTCTCCAATGCCAGCACATCCTTTCTTAGCTAATGGGCCTGTAATCATCATGCATCTTTTTATGATGGGTGAGGTTTAAAGAATTGAGGGCATGCAGCGACCCAACAAAATTTGTGTCTGTTCTGTCTTGTGACACACACCATAGATTTGCCACTGGGGTGAAATTTATTCCATTTCAGACTCAGTTCCCAGGGATGGGAAGGCAGCCTACACGGGTTCAAGTTAACGAGTTACCTAGGCAACTGCACAATCCTAAATACCTCATCCAGAGTTGCCGGTTGCTCTAAACTTGAAGTGGTTATTGATCATTTTAGTTTGTGGGGTGGAGTTTCAAAAATAAGTTTTTGTTGAAACAAAATACAGAAGAACAATTTCAGGTAATCCACTCCCCGCCAATTCCTTTCTCCCTTCACTCCAATCACCCTGTTCCTCCCACATTCACACCAATCACCCTGCTCCATCTACATCCACTCCAATCACCCTCTTCCTCCCACATCCACTCCAATCACCCTGTTCCATCTACATCCACTCCAATCACCCTGTTCCATCTACATCCACTCCAATCACCCTGTTTCATCTACATCCATTCCAATCACCCTGTTCCATCTACATCCACTCCAATCACCCTGTTCCATCTACATCCACTCCAATCAGCCTGTTCCTCCCACATCCATTCCAATCACCCTGTTCCATCTACATCCACTCCAATCACCCTCTTCCTCCCACATCCACTCCAATCACCCTGTTCCTCCCACATTCACTCCAATTACCCTGTTTTATCTACATCCACTCCAGCCACCCTCCCATACACGTTGTTCCTCAAAAGAGGAGAGATCTAGTGATAGGGGATTCATAGGTTAGGAGAATGGACAGAAACCTCTGTGGACGAGAATGTGAATCCCGGATGGTTTTTTGCCTCCTGGGTGCTAGGGTCCAGGACATCTCAGACTGAGACCACAGCATACTTAAGTGGGAGAGTGAGCAGCCAGTGGTCATGTCCATGTCGGTACCAATGACATGGGTAGTGTGGATAACGAGGTTCTGCAAAATAAGTTCTGGTATTTAGGTGCTAAGTTTAAGGAGAGGAGCACCAAAGTTGTGATCTCAGGATTGCTACCCATGCCATTGCTAGTGAGGCCAGAAACAGGAAGATCCATACAGTTTAACATGTGGCTAAGGAGATGGTGCAGGAGGGAGGGCTTCAGATTTCAAAGGTTCAGAGGTTCAAGGTTCCTTTATCATCAGTTCCCTGGTTAACCATGAAACTAAGAAAGGCAGCACAATCATTAACCCCAAAATCCCACCTCCCTGTAGATCAGACACTTTTGCAAGAAATATAAGGTTGTGATAACAGATGATTATAACTTTCCACATATTGACTGGGAAACTTTGCATCCAGTGACCACAATGCCATTAGTTTCAATGTAATTATGGGGAGAGATAGGTCTGCTACTTGGAATGAGATTCCAAACTGGAGAAAGGCCAATTTGATGGTATCAGACAGCGTATGAAAAGTGCAGATTGGGACCAGTTGTTTTCAGGCAATGGTGTGCTAGGTACGTGGGAGACCTTCAAAAGTGAAATTAGAATTGTAGAGAATTTGTATCTTTCTGTCAGAATAAAAGGCAAGGATAACCAGTTTATGGAACAGAACAAAAAGGTCTATTTACACCAACGTGATCAAAGTCGTCATGGGGTTGTAGTGATCAAAACTGTATCGAGTGGTTCAGAATCGAATGGTTGTAGCTGTTCTTGAACCTGGTGTTGTGAGACTTCAGGCTTCTGCACCTCACTCACCTAGAAAAGAGGGATGCTTATGTCAGAATGCTGTTCTTGGACTACAGTTCAGCATTCAACACCATATTTCCCTTCAGGCTCGACAAGAAGCTCAGAGACCTTGGCCTGCACCTCACCTTGTGCAACTGGATCCTGGACTTCCTGTTGGATCGCCAGCAGGTGGTAATGAGGGCCACCCTCACCTCGGATCTTCAACACATGAGCTCCCTGGAGCTGTGTCCTGAGTCCTCTCCTCTACTCCCTATAGACTCACGGCTGTGTTGTCATGCCCAGCTCCTATTTGCTAATCAAATGTGCAGATGATATGACATTGATAGGCCTTATTTCCAGCAATGATGAGATAACCTACAGAGGAGAAGTCAACGCCCTGACACAGTGGTGCCAAGAAAACAATCTCTCCCTCAATGTTGAAAGAACGAAGGAGTTGATCAAGGATTACAGGAGGAATGGAGATAGGCTAGCCTCTATTGATATCAATGGGACTCTACATATTGGCCATGTGATGGAAAAAGCACAACAGCGCCGCTTCCACCTCAGACAGCTGAAGAAGTTTGGCATGAATTCCTAAATCCACAGGAATTTCTACATCAAGAGCATCCTGACTGGCTGCGTCACAGCCTGGTGCGGGAACTGTACTACCCTCAATCGCAGGGGACTGCAGAGAGTGGTGTGGACAGCCCAGCACATCTGTGGATGTGAACTATCCTCTATTCAGGACATTTACAGCAGCAGGTATGTAAAAAGGTCCCAGAGGATCATCAGGAGCTTCAGTCACCCCGACCACAAACTGTTCCAGCTGCTTCCGTCTAGCAAATGGTACCGCAGCATTAAGGCCAGGACCAACAGGACAGCTTCTTTCACCAGGCCATCAGATTTATCAGTACACGTTGATCTGATTGCATATCTGACTGGACATTCAAAACAATTCTGTATACAAACTTAGTGTCTGGGCAATACCTTCCCATCTTTCCCTTCCTTATTGCTTGTACATTGCAATGGAGATGCAACATAAAGAGTTTTACTCCTTCACGTTTTGAGATGGATGTAAGAAATAAAATTCAAATTCAAATTCTCCTGCCTGATGGTAACTGTGTGAAGATGGTATAGGATCTTTGATGATGGATGTTGTCTTCTTGAGGCAGCAGCTCCTGTAGTCACTACCAATGTAGGGGAGGAATGTGCCTCTGAGGCATTGGACAAAGTTCACTCCTCACTGCAGCTTTGCGGTATACATCCCTGGGCATTTGAATTTCCATACCAGACCATGATGCAACCAGTCAGGAATTTTTCAACAATACATCTGGTGCAGGTTGTTAGAATCCTTGGTGGGAAGCTAAAGGGTTTAATTTAAGTTTAATTAACATTTATCTTGTGAATGCTGCTTAGATTTTTCTAGGTGCCTGTGATGCAGCTGCGTGCAGGTTTTTAATCACTTGTACATTTGACAATAAACTCAGCTTTGGCTTTGACTTTCAAGGTAACCAGAAGGAGACCACCTTCCATGTGTTACTAAACTTCTGTCTAGCTTATGCCATTCTGGCATTTATGAATGGGCAAACCACTATGACCGAACACTTTGTGAAATCTGATGATTTTATTAGAAAAGGCATTAACTAGAGGGTAAGTCAGTGCCAAGAAATGAGAGTTCTCCCTAGTGCCCACAAAAATACGCTGGGCCAAACCTGGTTGGAGAGCAGCAATCAAAATAAAGCATGTTCTGGGTTCAACAGACACAGCACGAGCCAGTGAATTAGTAAGAGGTACGTTTTCTGTAGAAGGAGAGATATTCGTGTTGGTGGATGTTCTGCCTGTTAAATAAACAACCTTTCCTTAGTGGAATTACACTCCTTAAGTGTTTCACTTAAAAGAATTTCCTTTACCCAACTCTAATCTAATTTTAACACCAAATCTCTTTTCCTTCACTTTCGCCTTGCCACATGCCAGATCTTCGTGCAAATGGTATGGTGCAAGTGTGGAAGTCATAATCTTCAGGAGTCAAGTCACTTCATGCTTGTTGCTATGTGTATATGTATGGTGAGGTATAGGTACAATGAAAATCCTTCTTACAACAGCGTTACAGGTGCATACTACAGAAATAAGTCAGTGCATTGTCCATGGCAGTGCAAGAGGTGGCTGGAGAGTTCTGTTGCTGAGGTAGTACTAAAGTTGTTCAGGGCAATTTGCAAACTTAAAGGTTGGAGAAAGCAGCTGTTCTTGGACCTAGTGGTGTGGGACTTCAGACTTCTGTGCCTCCTGCCTGATGGCATCATTGAGAAGAGGGGATGACCAGGATGGTGGGGGTCCTTAATGATTTATGTTGTCTTCTTGAAGTTACTGTTCCTGTAGATACTGTCAATGGTGGGGACGGCTGTGCCCATGATGGACTGGGCTGTGTCTATTACTGCCAATGGTGGTGAGGGCCATGCCAATGATGGACTGGGCTGTGTCTTCCAGTATTTGATGGCTTCTGTGTCTCCATAAATGGATGCCTGATGTTTGGCATAGACTTGATGGGACAAAGAGTTTGAGTCTGTGCTCTACCTTGTCCCGTTCATGATTAATTACTGTGATGACATAGTATGAATGCTCTTTAATATTAATTACTGAGAATAAAGCAAGCATCAATCCTTCTCTCCTTCTTGGTTAATAAGCTTCTTGTATGAAATAAAGCTGTCCCATTAGGTACACATTCTTGGCTTAAAGGAAATTCAGAGTGGCCTCCCTTCATCTCAGCTCTTCACTGTTGTGAATGTATCAGTAGCCTGGCAACACTGCAGGCCACAGCAGATGAGCTGATAACTGATGCTGATAAATATTGCTGGCTGGTTGGATACTAATAACTCATGCTGGATGTTCTGTGTCACTGGCACCAAGAAATGTGCTGAACTCATTGTTATTGGGCGGCTGTATAATTATCCCAAAAATGAACCCTGCTGAAAAGTGATCTGTCTTTAGCTTCACATTCGATTCCCAATGATACCTGCATCAGAGTCTGACCTAATGAGATTCTTCTCTGACACTGAGAACATTCTCTGAATGCCCAAGGAAGATATGGATCAACTGTTCTAATACTTTTGCCAGCCTGATTAGCATTCTCTCTTCAAACCTTGGAAATACATAAGTGTGAGGATCTTAGTGATCAGATTTCAGAGGGTAATAGACACAGCCCAGTCCATCATAGGCACAGGCCTCCCCACCATTGACAGTATATCCAAAAGGTGGAACTCAAGAACCACCACCGATCATTAAGGACCCCCACCTTCCAGGTCATGCCCTCTTCTTACTGATACCATCAAGCAGGAGGTCTGAACATCTTCTTTCCTACAACCATCAAGTTTTTGAACTGACCTATCAATTCTAACAGTATCTCAGTAATGAAAATCTACAAACAGTACAACGGACTCGCCACTGACTGTCATGCTGCTGCAAGAAAGTTTTCATTATAGCCATACCTCACCATACATATACAGATAACAACAAGCATGAATTGACTTGACTCCTGAAAGTTATGACTTCCACACTTGCCCCAAAACATGTGCACAGACATTTGGCATGTTACCTGGCTGTAAGATAGGACACATACAAAGAGCATGTCAGGCAGTCAAAAATAAATGTACTGCACAGGGAAGAGAAGTTAAAAAGTCAAGCTGCAAAAAGAGCACTAATCTGCATGCTGTTGATGAAAAATCTGATAATGATGAGAGTGACATAGGACTTGGTAGCTTTGAGATTTATAATGTGAAAACTAACAATAGACAAGCAATATGACTTGCAGCAGAAATGAACAGCAAATTAATTAAAATGGAATTGGACACTGGCTCGGCTATTTCAGTCATCCCACAAAATGAGTTGGCTTGGCATTTCAAAGACTGAACAGAAGCCTACAGATATCCAACTACGAGCTTATAGTGGATAAAACATAACTCCTGTGGGAGTTTTTGGAGCAGCACCTGCACCTGCACTCTGGCAAAAAATAATGGTGCGAGGCTGCTCAGAAAGCAGTGTCACCTCGATGACATCATTGTTACTGGTGAGGATGACAAGGAACATCTGCAGAACTTCAAGACAGTGTTAAAAAGATTAGGAGATTATAAGCTCAGAACACAACATAATAAGGATGAATTCTTTAAACCAAGCATCATTTACTGTAGTCACACCATTGACACCCGAGAACTACACAGGCGTGTTGAGAAAATTCAAGCAGTGGGAGAATCCCCCAATGTCAAAGGACATGTCACAGTTGCAGCCCTTTTTGGGATTTGTCAATTAATGTAACAGGTTCCTCTCAAACCCGGCTACTGTGCTGCACCCCTTGAACTCATTGCTACAGATTGGGAAGAAATGGCAATGAACAGAACGGTGTGAGGTGGCTTTCCAAAGGGTTAAGAAAATGGTGACATCAGACACTGTACTCACACTGTGATCACAGGGAGATCACGCAATCTCCTCACACAAGCAGAACAGGTCAGGATTAAACTCGGATGTGTGAGGCAGCACCTCTACCAGCTGTGCCCTCATCCCAGCCCAATGATTCAGTGTAATGATTAACTCGGTATAAAACTAATGGCCATGCCATCCACAGCCAATGCAAACTCAACCTGAGTAAAGACCAGTCCTGGGTACCAAACAAGCATCATGTTCACAAATCGATTTTGTTGTAATATCGTAAAATACACAAAAATAATTATATACGCAACCATACTGCCACAGTATTGTAACAAATGGTGTTAAGGTACATTAGAGATAGAAGAGAACAATTACTAAAAGCAGAAACAGAGAGAAAAGTAGTTCTATCTTTCAAAGCAACGAACATATGATCATGTGTCAGACTTTGGAAAACAGCTCATTAGAATGCAGAGGTGTTCATACATCAGGTGCTTGCCACCCAGACATCAACTGTGAAAGGATTTGCAATAATTGCCATATTTTCCATACCCAATCATTGCCGTTGTCTGGGGAATTCTATTGGGTATCACAAATCAGTTGACCACACTCCCCAATATCAAAGGCAGTGAAATGTTACAGTCCTTAATCTTCAGTGTGGTCAAGCATAGAGGCCAACATGATTCTGAATACCTCTCATATGCTCCATCCCCTCAGACACATACTGCCTTCTCTGTCATCTTCTTGACTCCTGTCTCATAAGGATTAAGATCTGGGCCTGAAAAAGAGTCACTGACAGATATGATGGACCTGGATTGGACGTCAATGTCTCATTGTAGATCTGGAATTCAGAAATTAATACAGAAGATGCTGAAAATTCTAAAACATTGACTGTTTCTCTTTACGTGAATGCTGCCTGGCCCACTGAGTATTCCCAGTACGTTGCCGCCTTCTAAATTAATGGATGTACTTTAGAGAAAACCTCTTGGTTGGGAGCTTTGGCAATGGCCAGAATTATTCCCAACAGAGTAAAATATGACCTAACACAATGCAGTGCTTTCATCTGAAGTACAGCTTTCATAAGCTCTGGTTCAAATTTTGGAGTGCCAACAAAACTCACAATCCCCAATTCACATTAGGAAAATCAAAAATACTGCAGATGCTGAAAACCCAAAATGAAAATGGGAAATAAGACTAGAAGAAATAGGAACAGAATTAGGCCATTTGGCCCATTGAGCCTGCTCCACCATTTCATCATGGCTGATCCAGTTTTCCTCTCAGCCCCAGTATCCTGTGTTCTCCCCGTATCCCTTCATGCTCTGAATAATCAAGAATCTATCAACCTCCTTATACATACATAAACACTTGACCTCCACAGCTGCCTGTGGCAAAGAATTCCACAGATCCACCACTCTCTGATGAAAGAAAATACCCCACAGCTCCATTCTAAAATGATGCCCTTCTACTTTGAGGTTGTGTCTCCTCATCCACTCTAGCAAAACCTTTCACCATTCAATAGGTTTCAATGTGGTTACTCCTCATTCTTATGAATTCTAGTGAATACAGGCCCAGAGCTATCAAATGCTCTTCATATGACAAGCCATTTAACATATGAGGATTGTTTGACAGCTTTGGCCTGTACTCACTGGAATTTAAAAGAATGAGGGGATATCTCATTGAAACCTACCGAATGTTGAAAGGGCTAGATAGGGTGGAAGTGGAGAGGATGTTTCCTATGGAGAGGGTATCCAGAACTAGAGGGCGCAGCCTCAAAGTTGAGGGGCGACCTTTTAGAACAGAAGTAAGGAGGAATTTCTTTAGACAGAGTAGTGAATCTGATAGAGAGTAGTGAGGACCAAGCAGATATGGATAAGGGAAGCACAGAAGCACCTATAGGACTGCTTTGAATCAATGGACTGGACTGTATTCGGGGATTCATCTTCGAATCTGGATGAGTATGCTGCAGTTGTTACTGACTTCATTAAAACCTGTGTGGATGAGTGTGTGCCCACAAAGACTTACCTTACATTCCCAAACCAAAATCCATGGATGAACCAGGAGGTACATCATCTGCTGAAGGCCAGATCTGTGGCATTCAAGTCTGGCAACCCAGGCCTGTACAGAAAACCAAGTATGATTTGCAGGGGGCTATTTCAAGAGGGCGAAGAGACAATTTTGAATGAAGTTGGAGGCAACATCAAATGTACAACTCCGGCAGGGTTTGCAGAACATTACTTCCTATAAAGTGAAACCCAATAGCATGAATGGCAGCAATGCTTCACTGTCAGATGAACTCAATGCCTTCTATGCCTGCTTTGAAAGGGAGAACACAATTACAGCTGTGAAGATCCCTGCTGCACCTGATGACCCTGTGATCTCTGTCTCAGAGGCCGATGTTAGGTTGTCTTTAAAGAGAGTGAACCCTCGCAATGCGGAAAATCTTAATGGAGTACCTGGTAAGGCTCTGAAAACCTGTGCCAACCAACTGGCGGGAGTATTCAAGGAAATTTTTAACCTCTCACCGCTACGGGCAGAAGTTTCCACTTGCTTCAAAAAGGCAACAATTATCCAGTGCCTAAGAAGAATAATGTGAGCTGCCTTAACGACTATCGCCCAGTAGCACTGACATCAACAGTGATGAAATGTTTTGAGAGGTTGGTCATGACTAGACTGAACTCCTGCCTCGGCAAGGACCTGGACCTATTGCAATTTGCCTATCGCCACAATAGGTCAATGGCAGATGCAATCTCGATGGCTCTTCACACGGCTTTACACCACCTGGACAACACAAACACCTACGTCAGGATGCTGTTCATCGACTATAGCTCAGTATTTAATACCCTCATTCCCACAATCCTGATTGAGAAGTTGCAGAACCTGGGCCTCTGCACCTCCCTCTACAATTGGATCCTCAACTTCCTAACCAGAAGATCACAATCTGTACGACTCGGTGATAAAATATCCTCCTCGCTGACTATCAACACTGTTGCACATCAGGGGTGTGTACTTAGCCAACTGCTCTACTCTCTCTATACCCATGACTGTGTGGCTAGGCATTGCTCAAATACCATCTTTCAATTTGTTGATGAAACAACCATTGTTGGTAGAATCTCAGATGGTGACGAGAGGGCGTACAGGAGTGAGATATGCCAACTAGTGGAGTGGTGCCACAGCAACAACTGGGCACTCAACGTCAGTAAGATGAAAGAGCTGATTGTGGACTTCAGGAAGGGTAAGATGAAGGAACGCATACCAATCCTCACAGAGGGATCAGAAGTGGAGAGAGTGAGCAGTTTCAAGTTTCTGGGTGTCAAGCTCTCTGAGGATCTAACCTGGTCCTAACATATCAATAAAGTTATTAAGGCAATACAGTGGCTAGACTTCATGAGGAGTTTGAAGATATTAGATATGTCAACAAATACACACAAAAACTTCTATAGATGTACCATGGAGAGCATTCTGACAGGCTGCACCACTGTCTGGTATGGGGTAGGAGGTGGAGCTACTGCACAGGACTAGAAGAAGCTGCAGAAGGTTGTAATTTTAGTTAGCTCCATCTTGGGTATTAGCCTTCTGATTTTGATTTTAATTTTGAGCTGTGGAATGCTCTGCCACAGACTGCAGTGGAAACCAAGTCTGTGGGCATACTTAAAACAGAAGTTGATAAGTTCATTGGTCAGGGCATCAAGGGATATGGCTAGAAGGCAGGTGTATGGGATTGAGTGGGATCAGAGATCAACCATGATGGAATGGCAGAGCAGACTCGAAGGGCTGAATGGCCTAATTATCCTCCTCTGTCTTATGTTCTCATGGTCTTTTGGTGGTGCAGGTAACAATTGTGAGATCACAACCCTGGAGATTCTGCCCTTTACCTTAGCACCTAACTCACAGAACTCCCTATGTAGAACCTCATCACTCATCTTCCCCATGACATTGGTTCCTACATGGACTGTGAAATCTGGCTGTTCATGCTCCCAATTAACAATGCCGAGGACTCAATCCTAGATATCCTGGAACCTGGCACCCAGGAGGCAACATACTATCCAGGTATTTCATTCTGACCCACAGATCCTCCTGTCCTGGAAACAATCAGCCATTCAGAAACAGAATTAAATGTTTCAGGATGAACAGCTGACAAAGAATCTTGGATCTGAAATATTGGCTGCTTCTCTCTCCACAGATGTTGCCTGGCCTGCTGAGTGTTTTATGCATTTTACTGTTTTATTTTGGATTTTTAACATCTGCAGTTTTATGCATTTTCTGCCTTTATGCCTTGACTCAGAGAAAATGTTATTTCTGAGTCACAGTTAACGTCAGAGTATAATTGTAATGATTCACACTAATAATCAAACAAAAAATTAGTTCGCCCAATTGGCTTTGGATCAAGTGACTCATCAGTTTTTAATAAACAGCAAATTGAGTGAAAGGGAGAAAGAAAGAGTAAGACAAAAGGAGAGCAAAAGAGACAGGGGAAGAGAGAGAATGAGAGAAAGAGGGAGAGAGAGAGGGAATGATAGTGAGAGAGAGAAAGCAAAAGAGAGAGTGAGAGAGATGGGGGTAAACAGAGAGAGAGTTCATGTATTGAAGAGAACAAATGAAACATAGATACATAGAAAACCTACAGTGGAATAAAGCCCCTTAGGCCCACAAAACTGTGCCGAACATGTCCTTACCTAGGATGACCTATAGCCCTCTATTTTTCTAAGCTCGATGTACCTATCCAGGAGTCTCTTAAAAGACCCTATCATATCCGCCTCCACCACTGTTGCTAACAGTTCATTCCACGCACTCACCCCTCTCTAAGTAAAAATCTTACCCCTGGCATCTCCTTTGTACCTACTTCCAAGCACCTTAAAACTGCCCTCTTGCGCTAGCCATTTCAGCCCTGACTATCCACACGATCAATGCCTCTCATCATCTTATACACCTCTATCAGGTCATCTCTCATCCTCTGTCACTCCAAGGAGAAAAAAGCTGAGTTCACTCAACCTATTCTCATAAGGCATGCTCCCCAATCCAGGCAACATCCTTGTAAATCTCCTCTGCACCCTTTCTATGGTTTCCACATCTTTCCTGTAGTGAGGTGACCAAGTGGGGTCTGACCAAGGTCCTATACAGCTGCAACATTACCACTCGGCTCCTGAACTCAATCCCACGATTGATGAAGGCCATTGCACCGTATGCCTTCTTAACCATTGTGTCAACCTGCGCAGCTGCTTTGAGTGTCCTATGGACTTGGACCCTAAGATCCTTCTGATCCTCCACACCGCCAGGAGTCTT